>NC_141136.1:165112205-165227205 GCF_053477565.2 Lygodium microphyllum | reverse complement strand
TACCATAGGATCATTTGCCCTAGCTCTAGTTGCTCCTCCCACCACCAAATCAATTGAGATGGAAAGGGAGAGATGCCCATGCACATGATTTGATCACACTAGCATGTAAGAAACAAGTTAAATTGCACATTCAATTGTATAGAATGGCCAAATAGACATGAGGTGTACTTGCTTTCGCAATTAGTGCGCAATGAAGCATGTGTTGCCTACTTATGCAAGTGGCTCAAGATAGAGCATATGACCAAGGGTGACTTAGTTGATGCTTACATTACAGATAAATGATCTCAAAGAGTAGCTAACAAACATTGATGAGATAATCCTAGTGCAGCTCTTTGATCAATTCTCTTGGTTGACTTGCTAGCATCCTATTTATCGAAAAAGAATATCCTAGGCAAGGAGGATGAGAATGTTGATGTCATTCCTCTCGTGGGCAACACCGCCTAGCCTATGGACCACTTATTTATTCAAGTGTTTCATGCAATAGAACTATGGCTACCTTTCAAATAGCCAATGCAAACTCTCCAATCGAATGTAATGAGCTTACTGACCAATCTATTTATTATAGTCTAGCTACATAAATCCACCAATAGCTTCACAATCTAAGGGATGCACTCAAGCAAGCTCCATCTCCATGCTCTACCAGCCATGCTGTCACGAGAAGAGAAGAGAAGAGAAAAGAAGAAGAAGAAAAGAGAAGCAAGAGCTTCTCCAAGCCGTTCCCTCACTCTCACTCTCACTCTCACTCTCACTCTCACTCTCACTCTCACTCTCACTCTCACTCTCACTCTCACTCACCTACTCTCTCAATCTCTCTCTCCCTCTCTCTTACAACAAGATAGACATAAGAGCCCCCCATGCTTGTCGCGAGACGACAATAGAAGAGAAAAGAAGAAGAAGAAGAAGAAGAAGAGAAGAAGAGAAGCAAGAACTTCTCCAAGCCTGTCCCTCACTCTCACTCTGACTCTGACTCTCCTACTCTCTCAATCTCTCTCTCCCTCTGTCTTTTACAACAAGCTAGACATAAGTGCAAAAAGAGAGCCACAAGTTTGTACACTCCAAGAATGAACTTATCCTCTTATGCCTTATGAGACTTGGAATGAATGGAGGCCACTAGTGTCACATATGTGAATCTATGGTCCTTTGGCATATACCTTGCTTTGCAATAGACATGCCAGGTAAAGTTGTCAAATACATTTTCATTGGATATGGCACAAAAAGTGAAAGGTTCTATTTGTATTAGCCCTCTATGAATAGAATCTTTATGAATAGAGAGGCGATATTTGTTGAAAATTTAGGCCCGACCATTTACAGAATGTAAAAATCATCCACTTGTGGGCCTCATGGAAATGCATGATAGCTTGTTACCTTTGTTTCAATAATATGCACATAATTTTTGTCAATCTCAACATCTAAGGAGGGTATACAACAAAACTAGCAATATTTATATGCTTATGATTAAATAACTTGATTTTTAGCCTATGAATCAAGGCATTGTTGATGGTGAAGTGGAGAATGAGAGGGCTCCTATTTGGAAAGCAAAAAAACCCATAGATGGTTGTTGGATATATTTTGGGACAACATATAGCCCACTCTAGTTTCTATTAGAATTAGAACAATCAGTTACATCTAAGGGTTACTTGGTTATGGGAGTTACGTGACTTGTTTCTTGGCGAGTGTGCTATATACAAAGATATAATATGAAAATTAATAGTGACAAGATATTATGTTATCTTGTCATGCCATCCTCTTGGTGCATGTTTCAGCCCATACAAAGCTTTGCATAACCTACATACATAATCCATGCAAACCATGCTCTCATTACCCTATGGATGCTGTGTATACACTTTCTTGCAAGTCCTTATGCAGAATGCATTATTTACATCCATTTAATGTAAGAACCAACCTTTTGTTAACCACTAGCATGATAGCTTTGACAATTGCAATCTTTGCCCTAGAGTTGCCCTAGAGCAAATGTCTCCTCATAATCCATCCCATAAGTAGTGCATAACCTTTGGCAACTAGCCTTGCTTTATACCTATTCACATTTCCATCTACATTATGTTTTACTTTGTAAATTCACTTGCAGTCTATAGCTTTCTTTCCCTCAGGCAATGGCGCCCAATCCCAGTTTTGATTTATATCTAATGCAACCATTTTGTCATTCACAGCTTTCTCCCAATGCACGTAACCACCAATAGCTTCAAAATAAGGGGGATCAATGGATTTTATAACATTTTCCATGTATACATAATGATAAGTGACGTAACCATCATATGTCAATTGATTCATATTATATCTTATTCTCATTGACCTGCGCACTTGTTGCAGAGTACTTTGCAATCCCTTTACATTAGCCTTGGTTTTCCTTGTACAAAGGGTACAAACAACTGGAATAGCAAACTCCTCATCCATACTTTGATCTAAGCCATTGAATTCACTATCTACATCTGAATAGCTTGCAAAAATATTTGGCATACCAAGTGTCTCAACCACTCCTTTGTGATATATATTTTGCACTTGTGTTTGCATGCAACTTGCCGTTCCATGGTCTCTTAATAAATCTACTAGAAGAGACTCTTTTGGCCCACTCAATCTCCATGACTATAGACCCACATTTTTTTGCAATCACCTTTTCTTTTACATCATTTGGTCCGATTTGCTTTTTCATAGTTAACCAATAACTCATCTCATCAATTACCACATATTTGCTCACCTATATCTTGCATATAACTGGATTACAACACTTGTAATACTTTTGCTCAAGCGAACAACTAACAAATACATGCTTTTTTAGTTTTTGAATCTAACTTCTAGCTTAGCTCATTAGGCAAATGTACATGTGCAATGCATCCAAATGCTTTAATATGTGACATTTGCTTTCTTGCCAGTACATTTCTCCTTCGGTGTCACATCATACACTGCAGGAGTGGGAGTCTCGTTCATAATATACGTAGCTTTAGAGATAGCTTTAGTCCACCAATAATAAAATGAGGCATATTCTTTTTAGCCATCAAGGCTCATGTAATTTTTACAATGTGACTATTCTTCCTTTCAACAATACCATTTTATTGGGGAGTATAATTTCATGTGAACTTTCTCTGAATTCCATGCTATTTTAGAAAATCATTGAATGCATTGGAGAGCTACTCTCCCCCTCGATCAGGTACTTAATTTGATGCATGTTTGTTTCTCAACTAGATTTTTAAAATCTTGAAAGTGAGAGAACACCTTACTTTTCTCCTTCATGAAATACATCCATACATTTCTTGTATGATTATTAACAAAGGTTACATAATACTTAAAATCAACTATTGCTGCAGTACTTGTAGGATCCCACACATTTGAATGTACAACATCAAGTAAATACCTACTTACATATTTATCATGAGGAAACATATGCCTTATCTTTTTTCCAAATTGTCATGCTTCATAGGAGAGAGAGAGAGAGAGAGAGAGAGAGAGAGAGAGAGAGAGAGAGAGAGAGAGAGAGAGAGAGAGAGAGAGAGAGAGAGAGAGAGAGAGAGAGAGAGAGAGAGAGAGAGGGTAGAGCTCTCTCTCTCTCTCTCTCTCTCTCTCTCTCTCTCTCTCTCTGTGAGAAAACCCTCTAGAGAGGACCCTCTAGAGGGCTCTCTCTCTCTCTAGAAGGTTCTCCTTCTCTTCCCCTTCTTAGAGGCTGGCCACATGCATATTCTCCTTTTTCTTTTCCCCTGATCTTATAAAAAAGATGATTTTCCCAAATGGCCATCTTCTCGAGCAAGTGGCTATTGAAGTCTTATGTGAGTCACGTCTAAAAGAGAAGAATATCATGTCCCCTAAGCGAAAAATCTCGTGCACAAGCAACAAAGCTTCAGGCGAAGGCATCACTGTCAATCCAACCACGATACCGGTCGTAAGTAATGTAGTTCCAAATTAATAGATGCTTGCTTAATTTTCGCATGAGATACGCCAGGGCCGTACTATGCCGCACGAGAATAGGACATTGAAAAGGATAAATTTCATCTCAAGTATTCGAAGATGGAGTTTGCGAAGTGCATGTATCAAGTGAAGTAGATTGCTTCACGTTGCAATGCATTAAAATCCATGCATAGCATAAGTAGCATATAAGATTCTGAAGTATCAAGCATTGATAAGACTTTGATTAGTCTTTACCTAGGACAATATTGCTTAAGGTTCACAGATGCGCATAGACGGTACATGCTTGGGGAAAGATTATATGAAACATACATCAATGGTACATGAAATGATCTTGCATTAAAGTTTTGCCTCCATTCCTATGAAGGTTTCACGATTAAATAACGGTTAAAAAGTTTACCTTGTGCTGCCAAACCATGAATTGAGTATAACTTGTACAATAATTTGGGAATTATTTTACATTGGAAGATAGTCTTGCATCGTTACAAATTTGTCTCGCATTCCTTGCCTTGGCTTTTTTTGACAAAAAAAAATATTGGCCTTTTGATCACCTAATAGATATGTATGTGAAGTTTTATCACATTTTAATAAAAGGTTATGGATTCACGATCACATGATGGACCGTGAATATGAAGTTGCATTAACTCAATTTTAAGGTTTAAATGGGTTAAAAGTTCATTCTCCAAGACCCGACACTAGAATGTTGTCAAGAGACCTTGACCACTAGGGACCCAAGTTTCAAGTCAATCCTAGTGGGTTTAGCCGCGAACATTTCGTTGTGAGGCGGACTTGAGAAACCCTAGTCGAAAAACCTTGTAACATTCCATGGGAGTGCTAGGTGGTGTCGCTTAGATTCGTCTCTTGATGGACAGCTAAAAAAAACGTGCATGGACAGGGCATGTTACAACTACACTTTTGACCTATGTCAGTAAGTAGGGGTTACTAGGGATTATCTTACCCATGCTCACCCCCACCTCTTTTAATGCGATGACATGTTAGTAGGGGGAGTGGGATTTCCTTGTCCCAACTGTAACTAGGCACAACACAACTCTTACAGAAGTTCAAATCTTTTTTATGTCAACTCTTTGTCTTTACTTTTCAGAAAATATCATAAATTGAAGCCAAAAGTTTCATTTATATTTGAGAAAATTAGATTAACTTTCATATAGTTTCACACACACTTTTTTAACCTTAAAAATCCTATAACAATAATGTTGTCTTCTCATTTTGGCTTAAATCTCAAGCTTGTCTATGATTAAATAAATTCATTTTTTCATATCTATATATTAACTAATTGTTTTGGACCAAGGATAGTGCTCCTCTTGACTAATATGCATACCATTAGCTAAATGTTAATTTATCTTTGCATGAAAATTTATCTTAGCTTAATTACATATAAAATTTGTACCTCTAATTATCATTAATTTCTCATAGTTCAAGTGTAATAAAATGTAAAGAAAGCTGTTATGCATTCTTGATGTATGTATGAGCTAACTACATAAAATTGGTTATAGTTTTAAATAAATTGATGTTTAAATATGTTTTGCACACATTAATTCAGATATCAAAGCATTTCTATGATTTGTTTTTGTGTTTTGTTTTACTTTGAAAGAACCTTGCTTGGATACAGTACTATGAAAAATGACAGCTCTTACAACAATCTAAATGAAGTTTACAAAATGATAAGCCAAATTATACACAATTTGAAGTACTTGTGATTTACTTTAGACAACTTGTTTGCTATATAACTCATTGAAAAAGTTATGTTAAAAATATCAACGTTGAAAACTATATAAGAGATTATTATATATTTAAGCCTTGATTGTAGCAAATTAAGAAATTATAATTCCAAACATATCAAAAAGCAATGTACATGGTTTTTTTCTATGCCTATTATGAAAGAACTCTAAAACTTCAATACAATATTGACACTCCACCCTTTGTTAGCTAAAGTAGGAGATGATAGAGAAACAAACAAGCCAAATGACAATGACATGCGAAGATGCATTCTTGATCTAGATACTAAGGCTTAGGTCCATGGCTAGCCAATTGGATCCCCCCAAACACTTGGAAAAGTTATTTACACGAGCTCTTGCATGAGCAATGCCCATATATCCTAAGTGCTTAAGGTGGCATAGGGGCCATGGCTATGTGAGAGAGAGAGAGAGAGAGAGAGAGAGAGAGAGAGAGAGAGAGAGAGAGAGAGAGAGAGAGAGAGAGAGAGAGAGAGAGAGAGAGAGAGAGAGAGAGAGAGAGAGAGAGAGAGAGAGAGAGAGAGAGAGAGAGGACACGATGTCGCCGCCTGCGTGTTCCACCTTGTCGTTGGTCATCTGACCTGTCGGACCTGCTTGCCATCACTCCTGCCCGCCGTCGGCCGTCTGGCCTCCTGCGGGTCTTGGTCGCCATCGGTGCCCATGGGTGCTGCCCGCCATCAGACCTGCCTGCCATCGCCTATCAGTCACCTGTTAGCCGCCTGTCAGCCGCCTGTCAGCCGACGTTCTGCTCGCCCAGGTAACAGCTCGTCTGTGACAGTTTTTCACAGGGTGCACAGATCTCTTCTTCGTCCCAGCAACAGTCAGCATCCACCGTTCGAGCCTGAGCCTGCACCCTTGGATTCTGCGACTTGCGCCTTGTGCAATCTCGTTTGACGCACGGAGATAGAGCAGCCTTGCCTTTGCACAGAGAGAGAGAGAGAGAGAGAGAGAGAGAGAGAGAGAGAGAGAGAGAGAGAGAGAGAGCAAGAGAGAGCAAAAGAGAGAGAGAGAGAGAGAGAGAGAGAGAGAGAGAGAGAGAGAGAGAGAGAGAGAGAGAGAGAGAGAGAGAGAGAGAGAGAGAGGGAGAGCGTCATGCGTTCGTTTCTACCACCCAGGAGCTCTTGGCTCTACATCTGACCTGCACAAGTGGTGATTCAACATGGCTAGTCTAGATATGGCTTTTATCAACCAAACGGTGGCAGCCCTTGGTCTAGATTCTGATACAGAGGGACTAGAGGATATGGTTCCTTGCATAGAGGAGATGCCCCCTTGTCCTAATTCCCAGCTTGCGGGCAAACACACCAAACATAATTTCAAAGCGACAATGGATCATCAGGAACGTTCTTATGCTCAGATTGCCTCTGATTCTATGGATTCTCAGGATGTTGACTGGGAGCATTTGTTGGAATTTTCCGAGTAGTGCTGGAAGCCACGGTGGACCCGAAAAATGTCTTGCGCTCATTTCGGGTGTTTTATGACCATGCTGTTATACTCTTCTTCACTGGTAGGATTCCAATGCTTTCCCATATTCGCCAGTGGCTGCACAATCTACTACAAGGGGAGGGTGTTGAGGAGATTTTTGTTGGGTCTCTGGCTTCTATGAGGTGCTGTTGAAATCTGAGAAGCACCGTGCTGATCTCCTGTCTAAACTGCCATTGTTCTTTGATCGCCATTTGGTCCATGTTGTGCCTGGCGCCCAATGGCAGATTTTCAGCGCCTGCTTCAATGTGAATGCCCTGTGTGGGTTGAAGTGGAAAATTGTCCGGATGTCTATTGGCCATTGTTAAAGGATGCCATGGCCGTTGTGGGCACTGTTCTGGTCCCCCCGAGCCTAAGGGCCATGAATTGTAACCGTTTGTGTATGTTATGGGATACTACTCGGAAAAGGCCTGTGTGGCTACATCTTAATTGCTTTGGCATGCATCCTTTGCACTTTCGTTTGAAATGGGGCAACTTTGTAGGACATTGCTTTTCATGTGGAAAATTGGGGCATTTTATGGCCGAATGCCCAGAGAAGCAACAGACTTCAAATGCTGAGCATGTTGCATTGCCCATGGAAGATAGTGTATGATGCTCCGTCGCAGGATGCCACCTAGCCACCTAAAGTTTTGGATAAAGGTAAACAACATGTTTCAGGTTTGGATTCCTGTGGCAATGACTGGGTGGATGTACGTGCAAAAAAAGGTAAAAGGTTTGATGTTGGCCTGGCAGATACTGGACCTAATGCTTCACAAGATTCCATGAGCACTTATATGTGCGGAAAGAGATGTTGTCTTCAGAGCATCCTGCTCATCCTATGATTTCTTCTGCACCTCGAAATCAGTCTACTAGGAAAGTATATTCGGACGGTCCAAAGGGCCAACCTGCTAAGTTGGCTTTTGATACTAGAGGTAATGTGATTACCCCATGGGATCATTGTTATCCCCGCTCCACCCCCAAGACAGTGGGTATTCCATCTACCTCTAAAGCCGGCCGTCAGAACTCTAAAAAGGAGGAGAGGATGATAACTAAGGAGGACCAGCATGGCTTCCACTGAGAGGGGAGGATAGGATATGTTCTACTCAATGCTAAATTATGGGGGCTATCGTGTTCACATTTTGTTCTCTCTCATCATTCATGGAGTGTATGGTAGCTGATGAATAGCAGGAGCAAGTTGGTGTGAAGAAAGTCGAGAAAGGACCCAGAGTTGATTCACCATATGTGTGCAACATAAGCTAATTGTGTGATAAAGGGAGAAAGATAAGCTCAAGGAGGTGATTAAGGGGCGACAGTTGCAGATGTGGGGGGAGTCAATTGTCACTGATCAAGACAGCAACAAGAGTAAAGTTGCTTTTGATGACAGGACGGACAGGATGGCAATAATCGAGGGCTTGACTCTCATACTTATGGCACCAGAGTGAATGCTTGTTGAAGCGGCAAGCATAATACAAAGAGGATAGGAGGAAGAGAGTGTTTCCTTTCATCTTCACTTGCACTTCCAACACTTGGCCGATCATGATGCACCTGTTCCTCTTCCTTGATACTCTAGAGGGTCACTGATTTGCCTTCATTCCCTGATCATGAGGCACTGGAGTGCTTAAGGGAAGGATTTGATGATGAAGCAAGAGATTTGGAGGTAGTCGTCATCTCATGGTGTTGCCTTGAATACGATTGTGGATAACCTAGAATGGAGGTCAGCTTTTGCAGGATTAATGCAGGGATTTGTGTAGTTGACAACAGTGATATCAACAGTAAGGAAGCTTATAAGGGAGTTCAACGATTGAAGTCTATCTTTTCTGGGAGTCTGTGACTACGCTGTTGTTATTGGTGGCAGTAACATGAAGCTTTGGACCCATTATCATTCTCGACTTTAGTAACGTTGGCTAATATTGCATCTTTCTTGGTGGGCAACAAGGAGGGCATTCCTCCTAACCAACACACGTTTATCTTCAGCTAATAAGCCTTTACCTTGGTTTCTTAGACCTTTCATGATGTTTTGTGGAGGGTTTATGAAGCTCCTTTCTACTAGTGGTATTATCAACTTTGGTGTAAATATTGCATGGAAGAAGAAGCTACTAAAGTAATTCAAGAGAAGATGGGTATTCTTACTGCTACTCTTCCACGGTCGCATATCTCCTCCACACACGGTCCAAAAAGCTTGTAGCTTTTCTTATCAAAGCTAAGGCTTTATAAAAAAAAGCTAGTCTCTTCTATCGTTATCTTGTCCCACTGATCTTCCATTCATACTAGACTTGTAAAGTGAGGGATAAAAAGAATTCCAAAACCTATGATTATGATCTTTTTGTGAACCTCCTCTACCTACATTCAAGCTTTTGCTGGAGTCATTGGCATTGTTTTTTGTCAAAACATCATTTCCCATGAATTTCCATGACAAGAGAAGAGTGTTTAAGATGGTCTATGAAGGGAGCATCCTGTAGCGATGTGCAATGTTCCTCTCATTTTGGAGACTTATTGTAGAAACGTTTGTTGCATCTGAGCTTGATGAGATTCCACAAGTTATAGCATCATTGTTTGTGGTAACCGGGAGACTACCACATAGAAATTCTAGCTTCAATTGACGTTGAACTTGACCACACAATGTAGTGGTGCCTCATCAGACTCTGTTGGTACATTCAGCTATTGACTGAAAGAAGTGTCCAAGTTCATACTCTACTCTTGCTTTGAAAGTGGTACAACATCCATCACAACACAAATCACTTTTAATCTTAACTTCATAAAACAAACGGGAAACCATTTAACAAAAGACTGCAAGCCAACGTCCAAGTCTTTTGTGGGGTTCTTCAAGATTCAAATGTTTCTCCCATTTCTTTCCTTCACTACCTATGCTAGGAAGAGCCGTATTCAAAGAAGCTTCACTGTCATCACTTCTTGCCTTGATTCATGCATTGTGCCCTAACAAGAAAATATGCTTTGAAATAAAACTTCGTTCTTATCCACTCATGACTCGAGAAATCATGCAATGTTGGATCCATGCAATGCAATCAATCAAATGATGTCCACATAAAAATTATGAATGCACTAAAAGAATGTGCCTAGCCTAACTACATGTGCTCTGCGTCATTCAAAATACAAATACAAAAGACACACAACAAAAAACAAATTCCTAATGACACTGACTAATGTTTTCAAATTCTTGGCAAAAAACTCCGCCCTCTGGTTCATAGTGGTGGATGCGCAGCGTCATGACAACATCAAAGGCATGTACCAAAACATCTTCTCAAGCATCCAAAATGAAGATGTTCTAATTCAATTCTAGCTAGTAATGCCAAGGGTCGTAAGCCTAAATGGACCCAAAGGTTGTATGAGGCCACATGAACACAATATTAGTGAGTTTGGGAATCTTCCAATTCCCATTTTTTGAATACTATAAAGGTGGCACTTGGATAACATGCCCATAAGTTTCTCAAAACCATATGATATGACCTATCATTGGAAAGCACTTGAAAAATGGAATCTATTGAGCTATAGAGTGCTCGATTTGAAGTCATACTGTTCAAGTTATGGCAAATACAAATATTTGCACACGTGTCCCAAACTTATGGGAATTTCCCATATTCCCCAATATGGTGTTCATGAATGAATATATCCAATGACCTAGGAGTAGAACTATATAGTGAAGGTCAAAACAAGGTCCAATTAGAAGATTACAAGTATGTCATGCTGGCTAAGTAGCATGAAAATTTTAAGAAACTTTGTAATATTGGCTTGCACTTCACAAAACAAAGATATTAAGGAACTCAAGGATTGACTAGGGATTGATTTCTAACACCTTGGAAAGAATGGTGCAAATCCATTTAATGACTATAGAGCAAACAAATGAGGACTGGATTTGTCATTTGAGAAAGAAAGATTACAAGGAACAAGAATTGAAAACATCTAACTTTTGCAACTAGAAACACCCCACCCAGAATCTCCCATTGCCATAGAGCCACCAATAGTTATGATGCCTCCCATTGATTTTCCTAAACCATCAGCATTTAATACTATAGCTAAATCCAAAGAGTAGACAATAGAAGAAGAGGATTAAAGGTAGAAGGAGGTATATGCTACAATGGTGCAGACACTGAGAGCATAATCTCAAAAGGTGACTGCTTCACTTCCCCCTAAGCTCCTATTGCATGAAGGGAAAAAAAATCCAAAACAATTTATACAAAGGTACCAAGGAAGACAAAGATCTAGTACCTCAGTAGTCTTTGATTTCAAGTGAGTGAGGAAGGTTCAAAAGGCTACTATCCCTATGCACACAATATGACTACTCATATGAGCAACTAGAAGGAGTATATCAAGTAAGTGGCTTGACTTGGTAGATCTCACAACCTATTGGAGGTCTTACCATGCACAAGAAATTAGGGGAAAATATCTCAAGCAGAAACCAAGGGAAGCATGGTTAGTTCAACTAGAGTGGCGATACCCTATCTTGGAAAATAACAAAAAGGCATGGGAAGCCTTCTACTACTTGCATGAAAATGAAAGGGCAGATATACTTTATTGCCCCTACCCATTGTCACTAAATTGATTGCTTATTACACATTCTCTATTTAATAAATTTATGTCAATAAATTAATGACTCACTTTTCTTTAAGTGTTGATGATGATCTAGCATGTCCATGAGACCATTTAGAGACCCCAATATTCCTAGTGCATCACTTAATGGGGTGATCAAAGCACTGTGACAGGGATTTGGTACAAGCATTACAAGTTATGAAGGGGGAAAGAAGTGTCTTCCAAGTGTAAGAGTGTACACAAGAACCAAGGAGTTACAGATAAATGAAGATGGATTGAGTTCTAAGAAGAGGAAGTGCATTAGCATTGTGTATATGTATTTTGTGTGCATCCAGGGATGCTTGGGAATGTTTACTTGTGTGTAATGAGCATTGCATTCATTTGGGGTCATCCTCTCCCCTACAAGTCAAGGTTTAAGGTCTTTTCTTTTATTAGGAAAGACAAGAGAGGGAATTCTCTCACTAAGAAAGACGAGAGACGTGATCCTCTATAAGTGAGGAGAGAAGTGATTTTCTCTTTTTAAGGTCTAAAATGACACAAGCTTTTGTGTGGAATTCAATCTTAAGGTTGAGGCCCAATGCAATCTAATGAACTCTCCTTATCTATGACTCAAGATGGTTGCATGGACCACAAGTTAAGAGTACAGTTTAAAAAGTAAATTTTTGGAAAATCCATTTTTAAAATATATCACAATAGAAAAACGATCTCCAAAAACAGGCCGCGAAGGTTATCGAAAACAATAAGATCTACAACTTTTGTGTTGGATGTTTTTTCATCCAAAGAACACACAAAGAGATATCTCGAAATTAGTGATGTAGAGTGGAACAACCATATCTTGCATGAAGATCAACTCAACTCTCTCTCCAAGAAGAGAAGCTCTTGAAAGCCTATAAAAGAGGAGGCTCTCCTTGGGTGTAAGGGAGAGGTGAAGGAGGCATCACTTTGCATGTATCCAAGAGGAGAAGAGAAGGTGCAAGTGCTGCGGAAGCCCTGTTGAAATCAAGTGCTATGGAAGCTCTGCTGAAATCAAGTTCCAAGAGGAGAGCCCTACACATATTGTGTAGGAGAGAAGGAGACTCAAGAAGGATCGAAAGGTGCCAACTTCCAAGTTGTGCAAGTGTTAGCCGGTTGTATACCGTACAAGGAAACATGATCTTGTTCCCAAGATCTACAAGTAAGAACTAGCTTATGTGTAATGGAGGAGCTTGCTCCTTGTCAATAATATAACTCCACAAGGGGGGGGACCGGCCCATATTCTAGTCCCTACTGTGTTGTGAATCTCTCTATCTCTCTCTCTCTCTACATCTTTCTTTTCTCTCATATGTTCTCTCTTTGTACTAGTATAATATTTACCATATATCTTTTAAGTATATAAGAAAGTTGAGCTTGTATCTCAGAATCTATAATAGTGGTATCAGAGCGGGTCTCTTTGCTTTTCCCAAAGTAAAGGCAATCCTTGCAAGAAGAAGGTAAAGATGGCAATTGATGAAGCACCTACAAGTGAGCAATTACAGGCTCAATTTGACAGAGTATCATATCTTGTTGGAGATTCCCGAAGTACATCAATTGATTGATAGCTTAAGGGCAAGGGAAGAAGCTATTTATGAAGGACCGAATCCTCCAAAAGATGGTGATACTGGAGGAAACGCAATTGCACCAATTGATGGTGAAGATGCAAAGCATCCAATTGCTAAGAAGCTTCCTAGAAGGAAGAAGGATTCTCGGGTCAAGAAGAGTAAAAAGACCTCACCTTGAGTGAGGCAGATAAGGAGGGAGTCATCTCCCTCAGCAACCAGCTACTCCCTTGATTACTCAAGTTCCTCCTCCTCCTCCTCATCTTCTAGTTTCTACTCTCTTGGTTCTAAGTCTCATGCAATCCGCAAACAGACAAAGAGGGACCATAAGAGGAGCAAGCTTAAGAAGACTAAAACTTTCAAGTCTGGGGATAAGAACATAAAGTTTGACTTTTACTTCGGTAAGAGAGATCCTCCTAAGGCGTTAGCCTTTGTTAGGCAATTTGAAGTTGCTTTCTCTGATGGTAATTTTAGTCATGGCATTTGGTTTGACTAATGCACCCGTCACATTCAATTGAATGATGGAGAGAATTTTCAGACATCACTCAAAGTTCATAGGTGTCTTCTTTGATGACATTCTAATATTTTCACGGTCTGAAGAAGAGCATAGAAAACATGTATCTATTGTTTTCCAAGAGCTTTGCAAGCATAGACTATAGGTCAATGCTAAGAAGAGTGAATTTTTCCTTTCGAAAATTCATTACTTAGGCCATATTGTTTCTCACAATTTGGTGAGAATGGATCTTGAGAAGATTTGAGCCATTGTTGAATGGCCTACACCTACTTCTGTACATGAAGTTAGAAGTTTCTTGGGCCTATGTTCATACTATAGGAGGTTCATACGAGGCTTTGTGTATGTTGCATCTCCTCTACATGACCTCATTAAGAAGTGAATGCATTTTTGCATGGAGATCAAGGCAACTACAAGCCTTTGAAAGAATTAAGTTTCTTGTGACTCAAGAACCAGTTCTCATAGTTTCGGATCTTTAAAAACCTTTTGAAGTTCACTGTGATGCTTCTGGGGATTGCATTGGAGCTGTTCTTAACCAAGAGCATCATGCGGTAGCATTTGACAGCTGACGCCTCAAGGACCATGAGCTACATGCTCCAGTATATGAGAAAGAGCTTATGGCGGTGGTACATGCTCTTCAAGTATGGAAACACTATTTACTTGGTGTAGATTTTGTTATTAAAAAAAGATCACCAAAGTCTAAGATGCTTCCTCACTCAGAAGAGGCTCTCAGAGAAACAGATGCATTGGGAAAATTTATTATCTATGTTTCATTTTCAAATCCTTCACACATCTGGAACTAAGAATGTGGTAGCAGATGCTCTATCACAACGACCTTGAGTGAATGCAATCACAACTATTTACCATAACGAGTTCATGGATTTACCCAAAATGTATGCAACTAATTCTGACTTCTCAACCATATGGGATCAGCTTAACTCAGGTTAGTCGATTACACCTTACTCGATTCGAGATGGTTATTTGTATCATCATCAAGCAATTTGTGTAGCATTACCATTGCGACACAATGTAATGGATGAAGCACATGCATCTCCATATGATGGACGACATTACCCACTACTCAAGCATTGGAAAGATATTTCTTTTGGCCCACTCTTAGAGCTGACATTGAAAGATATGTCTGCGAGTGCAAGATATGCCAAAAAGTAAAGTATGATAGGCATAAACCACTTGGTCTGTTGAAGCCATTACCTATTCCCAATGAGCCTTGGAAAAGTATAGCCATGGACTTTATCATGGAGCTTCCTTGCACACAAGCAGAAAAACATGCAATCTAGACTATCATTGATAGATTTAGTAAGCAAGCTCACTTTATATCTGTGCGAAAGACAATCAAAGCCGATCATATGGCTAAGCTATTCATTGCTCATATTTTCAAGCATCATGGCATGCCTAAGTCCATTATAAGTGATCGAGATCTTTGCATGACCGGCCTCTTTTGGCAGGATCTCTTTGAGAACCTCGGGACAAAGTTAAAGTTTTCATCCTCTTATCATCCTCAAATGGATGGGCAGAGTGAAAGTGCTAATTCTACTGTTTTGGACCTTTTGAAATCCTATGTCTTTGATAATCAAAGAGAATGGGAAAAGTATTTGCCTTTAGTAGAGTTTGCATACAATAATACGGTGCACTCTAGTACTGTAAGGCACCCTTTGAGATAATCTATGGTAAGCCTCATTTATCACCCATTCTTCTTACGAAGGATACGATCTTTGCAACAGATGAGTTTGTTAGAGACATTGATACAACTTTCACTCAAGTAAAAGCTGCTATCCAAAGGACACAAGAGAAGCATAAACGTGAAGCAGATAAGCATCGTCGTAAGTTAGATCTCAAGTTAGGACAGTATGTTCTTAAGTTTGAGAAGGCTCGCTTGAAGAAGCAGAAAGGTCAAAAGGGTAAAGTGGTTAAGCTTTCTAATCGCTATTATGGCCTTTTCAAGTTCACAGATAAGATAAATGATGTGATTTTTTGTTTGGATCTACCAAGTCATTGGAACATTCATAATGCTTTCCATATAAGTTTGCTACATCCCTATATTGGAGAACCTCCAATGGAACCAATCAAGGAATATTTACCTGACATAGAGGAAACTGAAGGGTTTCTTGTGCCTAAAAGAATTTTACACCATCAAGACAATACTCTAAGGTCAGGTAAGATATTACGAAAGTATCTGGTTTAATTTTAAGAATTATCCTCCATTAAACGCTCAGTTTATGACTGAGAGAGAACTATAAGACTTTCCATATCTTCTTAAGGGCTATGCATCCCCTCTATAGCTGAGGTCAACTCTTTAGAAGCCAAAGGGATGTCACTAAATTGATTGATTATTACCCATTCTCTATTTAATAAATTTATGTCAATAAATTAATGACTCACTTTTCTTTAAGTGTTGATGATGATCTGGCATGGCCATGAGACCATTTAGAGACCAGTATTCCTAGTGCATCACTTAATGGAGCGATCAGAGCATTGTGACAGGGATATTTGGTACATGCAGTACAAGTTATGAAGGGGGAAAGAAGTGTCTGCCAAGTGTAAGAGTGTACACAAGAACCAAGTAGTTACACATAAATGAAGATGGATTGAGTTCTAAGAAGAGGAAGTGCATTAGCATTGTGTATATGTATTTATGTGTGCATCCAGGGACACCTGGGAATGTTTACTTGTGTGTAATGAGCATTGCATTCATTTGGGGTCATCCTCTCCCCTACAAGTCAAGGTTTAAGGTTTTTTCTTTCATTAAGAAAGATGATAGAAGGAATTCTCTCACTAAGAAAGATGAGAGACGTGATCCTCTAGAATTGAGGAGAGAAGTGATTTTCTTTTTCTAAGGTCTAAAATGACACAAACTTTTTTGTGGAATTCAATCTTAAGGTTGAGGCCCAAGGCAATCTAATGAACTCTCCTTATATATGACTCAAGGTGATTGCATGGACCACAAGTTAAGAGTATAGTTTAAAAAGATATTTTTTTGAAAAATCCATTTTTAAAATATCTTGCAATAGAAAAACGATCTCTAAAAACGGGCCATGAGGGTGATTGAAAACAGTGAGATCTACAACTTTCGTGTTGGACATTTTTTCATCCAAAAAATGCACAAAGAGATATCTCGAAATTAGTGCTGCAGAGTGGAACAACCACATCTTGCATGAAGATCAACTCAACTATCTCTCCAAGAAGAGAAGCTCTTGAAAGCCTATAAAAGAGGGGGCTCTCCTTGGGTGTAAGGGAGAGGTGAAGAAAGCATCACTTTGCATGTATCCAAGAGGAGAAGAGAAGGTGCAAGTGCTGCAGAAGCTCTCCTGAAATCAAGTGCTGCGGAAGCTCTACTGAAATCAAGTGCTGCAGAAGTTTTGCTAAAATCAAGCTCCAAGAGGAGAGCCCTACACATGTTGTGTAGGAGAGAAGGAGACTCAAGAAGGATCGAAAGGTGCCAACTTCCAAGTTGTGCAAGTGTTAGCCGATTGTATACCGTGCAAGGAACCGTGATCTTGTTCCCAAGATCTACAAGTAAGAAATAGCTTATGTGTAACATAGGAGCTTTCTCCTTGTCAATAATATAACTCCACAAGGGGGGGGGGACTGGCCCATCTTCCAACCCCTAGTGTGTTGTCAATCTCTCTCTCTATCTCTCTCTACATCTTTCTTTTCTCTCATATGTTCTCTTTTTGTGCTAGTATAATATTTACCATATATCTTTTAAGTATATAAGAAAGTCGAGCATGTATCTCAGATTCTATAACACCCATGGAGGTGTGAAAAAGTGTATGACAAAAGTAAAGATGGTAAGTAAAACTTCCCAAGGATTCCAAATGTAAGAGCCACCCAAAAAAACCTACCTATTCTAACATGCAAACCTAGTGCTATCCTTCAATCATTTTGTGAGAGAGTTCATCTAAACCTCTCTTTCATCACAACATGTAATTACCTTAAGCTCCCGATAAAGCTATTGCAACTTATAATCCATGGACACACCCCAACCATAGTTTGGATGGGGAAATTAAGGAGTGTATTTGGAAGCATGCATTATGAAGCACACACTTCTATTATACTACTACTCTTGGAGTGCTCTCTCTCTCTCTCTCTCTCTCTCACTCACACACACACACACAGAATACATGAATGTGTTACATCCTTGGAGGACCAAAACAAAAAAGTCAAAAAATTGAAAATGGAAGACATTCCCAAAGCAGGAGGAAGAAGGAGGAGAAAGGTGTACTCAGAAAAATTTGAAGACACGAAGTGCAAGAAAAAGTCTCAAATGTAAAAGGAAGCACATAATAATAAGTGCACCATAAGATGCTAGCAAGAAAAGTGTGGGCACATTGCAATTCATTTTATAAAAGAGTGCTAGGCTCTATCCCGTGCAAGTTGTAAAGAATGAGAGGTGCAAGTCAAGGCCTATGCTAATAGGAAGGAGAAGAAAAGAGAGTAGAGGAATGGAAAAAAGATGGACCAAAAATGGGATGGCCACCCAAGGAAGGGATAAGGGCATGTATAAAAGTCAAGAAATGAATGAAGAAGCTCATTCTTGTGTGTGGCCAAACTTATTTTTTTCTTGCTTCTTACTCTTGCTTCCTTTTTGTGCATGAGAGAGGGAGAGAGTGTGTATGAGAGAGTGAGGGACCGTGGAGAAGCTTTTCTTCTCCTCTTTTCATTATCTTCTTTTCTTCCCCCTTCTTGCACACATGGCTATGGAGGTTGAAGCTTGGAGCTTGGAGATGGATCTTGTTGAGGGCACATATTGAATCATGGAGCTTTTGACAAATTTGTGGGAGGAGGTACTTGATTGGATTCAAAGGTAAGATTACTACATTGGTGTGTGGAGGAGTGCGTACGACTATGTGAGAGATAGCCATAGCTCTTGGCTTGAATTTCTTGAAGCAAACAATAAGCGGTTCATGGGTCTTGGTGGTTTGCTCATGAGAGCGATAACATTTTGGTTCCATTGCCAAGACCGCATATTCAAGCTTGCGTGCTTGTGGAATCCAAATGGAATGATGAAGTAAGAGTTCATCTCCGAAACGACACTTGGGTTTAGGTAGGAAGCAAGGGAGTCAGAGGCCATTCGATCTCTCTTATGGATTAGTTTAGGTTTAGGAAGCTTCCTTTCCATTGGTTAGAGTAGGAGAAGTATTTTGATAAGATTTGAGACATTAAGGTTTGGAAAATTAGGAAAAAGAAGGAAAAGATAACTGTTTGTAAAATCGGAAAATAAGAAAATAGGGGAAGAAAAGAAAAATATTTTTCATGTCTAAGAAGGAAAACAGAGTGTGAGGGGGGAAAAGTGAACACTAGAGGTGGAAAAGGGAAAGAGAGAGCTCATTTCACTCTATGAGATTGAGAGAGAGCTATTGAGAGATAGATAGGGAGTGACATGTCTACATGCAACATCACCTATAATCTTCACCATTGATACATTCAAGCCTTCCAGGTATGCTCTGAGTCCTTATTGTTGATTATTGCATTGGTCTAGAACATTGGGTGCATTGGATAGTGATTATTAAGTAATTAAAGTGCATATTTGTGCCATTTGGTGTGTTTTTGTATGCCATTCGAATGACGACCACCAAAGGCCTCGAATAGTCTTGACTAGGCTCAGACGTTCGAGCCACTTAAGTTGACATATTCATATGTTTGACTCAGATGATGAGAGTCTGACCACTTAGATGACTCGGACCAAATTTAGGCCTTAGATGGCTGAATCTTAGGTCTCGGATGACCACTCAGACGCTCGGAGGGGCACCTCTTGTTTGAGTCTGAGTCTAGGACTCAAAAATCCATTTTCATTTAGGAGTCCACTCAAATGGCCAAATCTTGGATTCAGAAAGCTGAGTCAGGGACTCGAACAAGTTATCCAAAACCCTATTTTTGACTATTTTTGGCCACTTGAGACCTGCTAGGGTCTTACCACGGGTAGAGAGAGAGAGAGGGAGAGAGTAAAGGTGGTGGGTGGTGACGATGGTGGTAGTGGTTGAGGTAGCAGTGGTGGTGGTGGTGGAAGTGGAAGTGGAGGTGGGTACATCTAAGGGTGGAATAAGTGAACTATGTAGAACAAGAATAGAGGGGCTACAAAAAAAAACTCGCTCAAAAAGCTTGATTCTTGTCTTCCCCATAGGTTTGAGACAATTTACTTCAAAGCTTCAAGCCTATGGATGTTCCTACTAATGCCTCTTTGGTACGTGAATCATTGATGGATATCATGATGATGTCTTGAGGTGCTTTTGGCTTGACTTTGACCTTGCATTTTCCCTATTTAGCAATCATTTTCATTACTACATATAGTTATGGATAGCCAACTTTGATAGGGATATGCCTATCACATATTGATGTCATTCAGCTATGCTACATGGTTATTTGATGTTGAGATCATTGGAGGATGCTTTTCCGATGTCTTAAGATGTTTTTTGAGCTGATCTTGAGCTCCATTTTGGATTGTATAGAGCAATCATTGCTAGTTATTGGAGGCTATAATACCTGTAGGATAGCCTTAGAGTTTTGGAGCCTTACTGATGCTTTATGCCGACATATTGATGTTGGATCATTGGGGATTGTTATTTTGATGTCTTGGAATGCGTCTGGACCTAATTTGAGCTTGAAATAGCTCAGTTTTCATTATTATTTGAGTGTTGTAGTAACATGGCATTACACCATTTTATCAGCGACCATGTATGCCTCCTGCTCTCGGATGTTATTTGGGCACTCTATTGGATGGATATTCGTAGTTGAGCTTGAGCTTACTTTCACTAAGATCATGGACACTTCATGTATATGCTCTCTTGATATGTATTGGATGTAGTTACCCTACCGTGGGCTGATTTGATCACTTACTTTTTGGACCTAGCACTTATGTCCATTAGTGTATCGTAAGTGATATTTATATTCTTCTAGCTTATGTATTGAGTTTTTCTCTCAGTGGATTACACATTTGGTAATTCTTTTATTTTATCCTAAGATCTACTATGTGCATGATGTCTATGATTATTGCATATTTGGCTATTGACACACTATAGTTGTGACAACTTTCAATGCCGGTTGTTCTTGGTCTTTCTTTCTTGGTTGCTCACATTTGGTTGTTGGCATATTTCTAAAGTTCATTATGGCAGTGTGTCATTTTAGTTTTATGTATTCTATCTGAGGGGAATCACTTGGATTTTACCATTACTTGATTATAGTTTGTAGGTAGCTCACCATTTTGGTAGTTTATCTTACTTAGCCCTTGATTTGGCTATGATTTTGGGGTTGTTTGTAGTCATTTACGATAGCATGTTTATGCTGTATCATGCCTTGATTTCTTGCATTATGGCTAGTAAGTTAAATGATAATGATATCTTTAACATTAATAAGTTGGATGGTGCAAGTTATGTTATATCTTTTGGTGATTCCTCATGGAAGCTTCCCCATGGGAATCTTGTCCAAGCATGAGGTGCCAAGTTTGACACTCTTTATCCCTTACTTGTACATGGGTCTATCGAGCCACATGTATTGTTATGGCATCGTTGCCTTGGGCACATTTCATTAAATAAAATGAAAATGCTTATCCATTTGTAGTATCTTCTACCCCTTTACTATAAGTGTTTTGATTCTTGTGATCATTGTCTTTATGGAAGACAGACCCATAGTTCACATAATGAGCCTTTGCCTCTTGTTCATTTTGATGTTTATGGACCTATACCTTGCAAGTCATTAGGTGATACAAAGTATTTTGTTATTTTCATTGGTGATTATTCAAAAATACAATTTTAGTGAATTTGGGGATCTTTCAAGTCTCATTTTTCATTATTTAGAATATTAGGACTCCAAAAGACAAATTGAAGTTTACCAAAGCTACCATATGATAGATAATTGGAAACCTTATGAAAAATAGAATCTATTGAACTATTGAGCAATACATTTAGAGAAATGGTGTGAGAGTTATAGCAAAGAGAAAGTTTTGACCATGAGTCCTAAACTTGTGGAGAATTCTAAATTCGCTAATAGTGTGTTCAGATGAGATTTGGGTAAACACTATAGTAAAGAAGTCAAAAGTCTTGTCTACATTTCAATGTTGGCTTGCTCTTGTTGAGAACCAGTCTAGGTATAGGCTAAAATTCCTATGATTTGAGAATGGGGGTGAGTATGTATTTACAACCTTTGAGCAGTTTTGCGATGAGAGGGGCATTAAGCATCAACTGACTACCCTGTACACCCCACCCCAAATTGCATGGATAAGTACATGAATAGGACAATTCAAGAGAAAATTCGTAGTATGGTTAGCCAGGTAGCCTTACCATTGTATTTTGGGGTTGAGGCAGTTGCTATTGTTGTACATTTGATTAATCGATTGCCATGCACTACTCTTAACTATCAGGTTATTGAGGAGGTATGGTTTAGAAAACCTCCATCATATGCTCATTTTTTTGTCTTTGGTTGTGAGGCTTTCTGCCAATGTTCCCAAGAACAAGTGCAATAAGCTTGATGCTAAGTCCATAAAATGCATATTTCTTAGTTATGGGGATGTATGTGAGATGGGCTATTGCCTATGGCATTCACAGGCCCCCAGAAGGTCATTCACAACCATTATGTTGTTTTCCATGAAGAGAAAATTCATAAGTAGCGTGAGCAAGTTGTTGAGATACACAATGTGATATTTCAGTCAGGAGGAGCCTCCTATTACTATATAGCTAACTAGACAACATGTAGCAGCTGATACCTAGTGGCCCAAGTCCTTAATGTTAGACACGATGTACAAGTCCCACAACTCATTTTGCAGCAATGGTCTATTAAAGATAGATGTCAGCCCGATGAGTTTGCATCCTCTATGGATTATGTTATTGTGACAAATACTTGTGAGCCTCTTACCTATGATGAGACCATGCATAGAGATGATAATTACTCTTGGGAGAAGGCCATGTAATCAGAGTATGACTCACTATAGAAAAATCATATGTAGGATTTAATTCCTTTACCTAGTGGAAAGCATAATTTTCCATGCCTATATGGCTAGATTGGTTGCTAAGGTTTTTAAGTAGGAGCATAGTGTTGACCTCATGTTGACTTTGATGAAGTCTTTTCTCTTGTAGACAAGATGACTACCCTGTGCTTAGTTTTAGCCTTGGTTGCATGGTTGGACACCTTGGAAACATTTCTCATAATCATACTTAGCCCTTGCAACATAAATGCAATGCTAAAGTTGATGAAGACAATGTTGAAGAATGTTAAGAAACCTTACGACCATAGGTAGTTGAACATTTCTCCTTCTCAGTGCTTCCACTAGCTCTAAAGATCAAGTTCATCTTCTCCATTTGCATAAACAATAATATTTGTTCTTCCATTTACAAGATACTTGATTGAGTCAAACTGGAATTTCCTTCATGATTCTTCCCTCGCATTCTTCATAAACTTCAATATGGTGTTCTCATCCTTGAAAATTCTCTTTATATGAACCTGTTTTTCCATGCAATGTATGCTAGCAAGAATATGCTTTGAAATAGAACTTCGTGCCCAATCATTCATAATTTGAGAAAATATGCAATGTCGGATCCATGATATGCAACCAATTATTTGATACTCACATGAAAATTATAGATGCATTGAAAAACTGTGCCTAGCTGATCTACATGTGTTGGTGCGTCATGTAAAATGCAAATACGGTTCCTTGATTAAATTATGATACTTAACCTCATGTCTCAACACTCATCAAGAAAATGTCGTACTCCGCTCCTCCCACCCAAATTATCACTGTCACTCAAGAAATGATGGTCCTCAAGATGTTGACTAAGAAACAACCCATCTCACAACTGACGGCGTCCTTCATGACCCTTAAACTCATCCAACCACCTTCCCCACTCAACTAGATGCTCCTAACTTAGTGATGAACATCCCAACTCTTGTGCGTGCAAGAAATGTGCATGCTCAATGATAGGTGCTCTCTCAAGTGCACGCGCATCTAATATTTTCTACATATAGCTGTAGTAGGCCTCATGTAGTGTAAGTGTTCAACGATAGTGCAAAATATGCATAAACCCAACCCATGGCATGGAAGTATTTGAAAAGATTAAGAAACGACCCCCTAGTGCAGTGTATCAAACAAGTGCAATGTGAAGTGCTCATGAACCCATAGTCCCCGTGATGTGCAAGAGTCTTGACAAGTAAACAAACTTGTTCCACAATGTTCGGTGGCTATCAACAAGCTCCAGCTCCAACCTGTCCAAAAAATTCCAAACTCGACCAAGGCTATCAACTTTCCACACTCAAAAAATCCAAACAACATGACAAAAACAAATCCTACACTAGACAAACACTAAAAATCCAATTACAAAAAACCAAACAATCTGTCACACAAACAACTAAGCTAGTTGAAATCAAACCTAGCTATAGTTTGACTAGGGGTTTTTAGTTTTCAGAAAAATGCTTGACAAGTTGGAAAAGCAACATAGTAATTATGTAAGTATTTGAGTTGAAAATTTGGACACTTGACTATTTCTGGCTTAGCCTCTTTAGTAACTAATACATTATGTAGTGGTGAGACTTTATATCATTTAGACCTAACATTTAGAATGTGGGAAACACACAAAGAAGTTGCATAATAATTATCTAAGTGTTTGAGTTGAAAGGATGGCCATCTAAGCTAATTCCATTGACTCCAACTAAAAAGGTCATCTAGATATCGAACAACAAGACCTTCAATCAAAGAGATTGTTGGTAGCTATACAAGAAAGATGAGGTGTAAGGCCTTTTGACGATATCAAGGAGGCCACCAAGAAGTGAAGCATCCATGAAAGCGAAGCCCTAGTAGAACCATGGGGTTAAGCCCTTGTGAAATGTGTTAACCAATAGTAATAGTGAGTGCTTAGTACTTCTTCACAATGAACTTGTAATAAGATCTCCAAGTTGCATCCTTCAACCACATATTTAGGAATTTTGGAATTTTCATAAAGTTTGGGATTTTCAAATGTTATTAATATTTGGATACATGGTCAAATCTTATCCCCTTGAAGAAGAAAATTTTCCTAGATTCAATATAAGCAATCTCCCCAAGTTCCACTCTGAAATATGGGGTTAAGATTTAGCTAGTTGGTCAAATCTTTACTCATTTGAAAATGGAACTTGGGAGATTCCCAAACTCTCTAATATGGTATTCTTCAATCATCTTTGTCATTTTTCATGAATCTTTGTTTTCTTTAATACTTGCTTTCTTATGTCGTGTGCTTATCAACGATCACACTAAAAAACTAGACCACATGCTCAATCACTCATGCAATTAAAGATGTGCAATTTGAGGATCAATGCCATGCAATTCAAACACTTGATACTACACATGAAAAGATGGATGCTCTTGATGGAATAGTACATAGCCTACGCTACATTGTGTAGTGCTGGTGCTCGATGCGAGACACAAAGTTCCTTGAATAAAATTTAAGTTCTTTATGCTCAAATCCTCACTGTTGAAGAAGAAAAGGGAACAATCTCCACTTTGCCCTCCCAAAACTTCCATCATTCTCATGAAAAAAAAAGTTTATTCACTACAAGGAATTGGGCAATTAGCGACGCCGGATATCGGCGTCGTTATTGGCGTCAAATAGCGACACCGTAGGAAAAAAAATGCGGTCGAAACCCGAGCGCCGTTTTCATTTCTTTTGCTTCGACTTTTGAGAGCGAGAGCGAGGGAGAGAGCGAAGGCTTTGTGAGAGAAGAAGAGAAAGAAGACTTGCTGCCGCCGCCACCGCCCTCTCTCTTTCTTTTGCTTGTTGAAGGTTTAAATCGTTCTCTTTTGCTTGTTTAGGAGAGGAAATGAAAGAGAAGGAGAGGGAGAGGGAAAGAGAGGGAGAGAAAGAGAGGGAGAGGGAGAGGGAGAGAAAGAGAAAGAGAGGGAGAGTGCATTCTCTCTCTCTCTCTCCCTTTTGCTTGTTTAATGTTTAAATTACTTTCTTTTTTGCTTGTTTAGGAGAGGAAATGAGAGAGTAAGAGAGAAAGAGAGGGAGAGGGAGAGAAAAAGAAAGAGAAAGAGAAAGAGAAATAGAGGGAGAGGGAGAGGGAGGGGGAGGAAATGAGAGAGGGAGAGAAAGAGAAAGAGAGGGAGAAGGAGGGAGAGTGCATTCTCTCTCTCCCTCTCCCTTTTGCTTGTTTAATGTTTAAATCACTTTATTTTTTGCTTGTTTAGGAGAGGAAATGAGAGAGAAAGAGAGCGAGAGGGAGAGGGAGGGGAAGGAAATGAGAGAGGGATAGAAAGAGAAAGAGAGGGAGAGTGCATTGTATCTCTCCCTCTTCCTTTTGCTTGGAGGATGTTTAAATCACTTTATTTTTTGCTTGTTTAGGAAATGAGAGAGAAAGAGAGATGGAGAGGGAGAGGGAGAAAAAGAGAAAGAGAGGGAGAGGGAGAGGGAGGGGAAGGAAATGAGAGAGGGAGAGAAAGAGAACGAGAGGGAGAGGGAGAGGGTGAGAGAGAGTGTGTGCATTCTCTCTCTCACGACGGGTTTGGTTGTTTGTTGTTTGAATCACTTTCTTTTTTGCTTGTTTAGGAGAGAGGGAGAGGGAGGGGAAGGAAATGAGAGAGTAAGAGAGAGGGAGAGGGAGAGGGAGAGGGAGAGAAAGAGAAATAGAGGGAGAGGGAGAGGGAGGGGGAGGAAATGAGAGAGGGAGAGAAAGAGAAAGAGAAGGAGAAGGAGGGAGAGTGCATTCTCTCTCTCCCTCTCCCTTTTGCTTGTTTAATGTTTAAATCACTTTATTTTTTGCTTGTTTAGGAGAGGAAATGAGAGAGAAAGAGAGCGAGAGGGAGAGGGAGGGGAAGGAAATGAGAGAGGGATAGAAAGAGAAAGAGAGGGAGAGTGCATTGTATCTCTCCCTCTCCCTTTTTCTTGGAGGATGTTTAAATCACTTTATTTTTTGCTTGTTTAGGAAATGAGAGAGAAAGAGAAATAGAGAGGGAGAGGGAGAAAAAGAGAAAGAGAGAGAGAGAGGGAGAAAAAGAGAAAGAGAGAAAGAGAGGGAGAGGGAGAGAGAGGGAGAGAAAGAGAGGGAGAGGGAGGGGAAGGAAATTTAAGATAATAGACTTATTGATAATGGTATGCAATGTGCTTTGCCATGGGCCACGTACATTGGTAACTCTTTAAGATGGCTTAAAAATGGTCAATTCCTTCATGAAGTCCGAGTAGGGGATCTAATTGTGATATGCATAATTCATTGTTTTTGTATTAACTTTATAGGCATGCCAAATTAGAAATAATGCCAACTAGTCAACGGAAGGACTAAAAGAAAATGATACCCTAGCTAATGGTCATTAAGGTACTTCATCAAAATGAACCCAAAAGATATAGAATAAGAAACCCTTAAATTGAGTATAGGATAATTTCTCTCAGGTCTTATGACTATGAGTAGAATTGATTGAAATAAATTTTATTACTATAGTTATAAAATTTCATAGATGGCGCGCATTAATTTTAAAATGGATTACTTATACTCAAAGCCGAGATATAACAAATAATTATCTACCGGGACAAACAAATCCTTGAGCATGATACAAGGCCGAGATATAACATCGGAAAATCTCTCAACTACTATATACAATGCAAGATTTATGGTCAACTTGCAACTTGACGTATATCTCCATAAAGCTATCCATTTAAGCCTCGTTTGCTGTAATGTAGATAAGATGGAAAACGAAGAAGGTCTTATTGTTCAAGACCGCGAGACGTATCTTAATCAGCGTGTCCCATGTCCTTGCTCTCAATGCAAGTTGGCAATTAGACGAAAACGCCGATTGTCTATAGAACACGTACGACGATTTGGCGAGTTTCAATCTGAGATCATTGATTAGGCGATTGCGGATTTTCAGCAAACGGTAATTTGAAGTTAGCATTTTTCATGCATTGTACTCTCAAGCTAATTGAAGACCATACACAATAAGATTGGGTCTTGTTGGCAAATTTTCTATCCACGGGGGTGATGTCTCGACCCAAGGGGGAGTCCACCCTTTGCGGCCAATTAGAAGAGTTCGTGGATGTGTGATGGATGGATTGCAGGAGCCAATCGACCACTCGTAAGGCCCATCTATACCGTCAATGCCAGAGGAGACAGACAACCTTCCCGACCTGCCTACAATCTTGGAGCCTGAGATGGAGGCAATGATCGATGCATTGATTCCCATGGATGTTGAGACATTTGACCCGCTTAGAGAGGAAGCATCCATACCATTATATGATGGGTGCCGAGTATCTCGGTTGAAGACATTGCTTGCACTCTTAAGTGTGCAACCAAAATATGGTTGGAGCGATATGAGTGTGACTGAGTTATTCAGGTACCTTGCACACAGGCTTCATTGATTTTTTTTTGTGGAATATTGCTGCAAACATTTGTGTTTTTTCAAGGTGTTTTATGATTTTTTTCAGGTTATTGAAATATCATATATTGCCACTTGCAAATACCATGCCTGAGTCTCGTGATGATGCACGACATGTTTTACGGAAGCTTGGCATGGACTACAATAACATCCATGCATGTATCAATGACTGCATATTGTTTCGAGATGAATACGAGACTATGGAGACATGTCCAAAGTGTGGTGCTCACAGGTATCGACAGGACTTGCAAGGGCAAACTATCCCTCAAAAAGTTCTCAGACACTTTCCGCTCATCCCTCGCATAAACCACATGTTTCACATGTCTGCCATGGCAAGCTTGACAACGTGGCATGTGCAGAATAGGTCCACGGATGGAGTTCAATGAATATCAGTATATTCGCGCGCATGGAGCCACATTGACTCTACCTTCCCAGGCTTTGCGCGAGAGCCAAGGAATCTTCGGCTCAGTCTCGCCATGGATGGTGTGAACCCATTCGGTCTGTGCTTGACTTCTTACAGTGTGTGGCCTATAGTGCTTGTCAACTACAACATCCCTCCATGGCTTTCTACGAAGAAAGGACATCTCATCCTTAGCTTGCTCGTCTCGGGCCACTACAAAGTAAAAAATATGGACGTGTATCTTCGTCCATTAGTCGATGAGCTTAAGATTTTGTGGGAGGAGGGGGTCACGGTGCAAGATATGAGCAGGCGCGATGGTCGGCGGTCAGCCAACATTCGAGCCATTCTTATGTGGACGATGCATGACTTTCCGGGATTGGGAGAGTGCTCAGGTAAGCAGACCTTTGTTCTCGCTGGTAATATCTATATTTTATTTCATTCAATCAAGTATTCACTAGGTTATGGATCGCCTTACAGGTCTGGTTACCTCAGGTTATCATGCATGTCCATTGTGTGGGCCATAGTTAGACTCCCGAAGGTCACGAACCATGAAGAAGATGGTATATCAAGGACACGCCGCTTTCTTGCCGGAGGATCATGAACTCAGGGAAGGTTTTCTTGGACGACCTCCAGCACGTATGAACGCTGCAAGATGGTATGAGCTGAAAATGGACAACTCGGAATCACATCCAAATGGAATGCGACGGTTCTCAGTTTTCTATGAGTTGCCATATTGGACCCACTTACAGGTCAACCACTTGTTGGATCCCATGCATATTTTCAAAAATGTGGGCAGCTTGCTATGGGACCACATCATAGGAAAGAGAGACACTATAGGGTCACGAATGGATTTAAAGGAGGTAGGTAAGATGGAGGCGCTTTGGCTGTAGTCGAGTGCTGAAGGGGAAGTGTAGCTTCCTCGCACTCCTTGGGTTTTATCTACCAAAGAAGAGTGCATTGTGAAGCAAGTAATCAAGTCTATCCGCACTCCGACGGGTATGATGCATTCTCTCAGGTTCGCATTTTCTAAAGATGATCAAATATCTGGGCTAAAATCCCATGATTGGCATAAGATATATTAGGTTTGTGAACAGAATGGATTCTAATTAGCATGGACATTTTGAAATTTGAGAAGTGACCATTATTCTTAATGCTTTCTCATTTGTGGCAGTTTGTCCTACCGATCGCGATCGCGGGATGCCTTACTCCAGAAATTCGCGGGGCCATTTACAAGTTGTCGACTTTGGTGCAATGGATCTCACAGAAAGAGATTAAGACGTCCTCTATTGAATCCGCAAGGCGGGGAGCAGTTGAGACGGTCTGTCTCTTTGAGAAATACCTGCCCACTAGCATGCTCACGATACAAGTTCATCTTCTTGTGCATCTTGTGGACGAAGTGGAGATTGCTAGACCTGTCCATACGCGATGGATGTTCTTCTTGGAGCGATTCATGAAAACCTTGAAAGTGGTGTGCAGATCGGTCGCAGATAGCTCACGTGGTGAATCCCGGAAGGTCCCCAAGAACAAAGTACTCTACTTTTTAGCACAAAAACCCATGTAAAAGCAAGCACGACAAGAGGCAAGAGACAAATTGGGTTCAATCTCCCCCCATGCCTTGTGTGAGCGCTTCACAAAGCATGTATTTTATGTATATTTCCAATCTTCATGCTCAATAATAGCCCAATTACAAAAATATGACAAGCTTTTAGCTTTTGAGTTTGCTTTCTACAAAAATAGTAAAATAAAGCTAATGGACGGTGCCCATAGTGTCTGGCACGCCCAATCTCAATGTCCAAATAGAAATAACATATCCAGGTGCATAAGCGCATACAAAATAATAATAAATAATCGATGTCTCAATAGACATAACAAAATATAGGCGTGGCGCCTATCAAAATCTAATCCAAGAGTCGAAAACCCGCTAGACTCCAATGCTTTCCTCCGCCACTGCTGCTATCTCTACACATCAACTGAAGCATTCACAATCGTTAGTAAAATAATACAATTAAACTGACAAAAGTGAATACCTAGCAGTCTTCAGCTACATAAATAAATCAACTGGTTAGAAATAAATCCTAACCTTAATTTATTACGAGTGCGCACTCTAAACTCATAAACGTTTATTAATTTAATATGCATTTTGCGGAATCACCCGCTATGGAATCACCCATGTACACACTAAATTAATGAAACGCCCGAAAAGGACAGGCGTCCCCATCAACTTCTCGCACAAAGAATCCTCTTTGTGTATGAGCCCCGGTCATCTAAGTTTACGAAATCCACCGTAAAACCTCACGGAATCCACCGTGGAATATGCCTCCTGGCATCAGAAAGGCTTTGTGCGACAACGAGCTCGTCCAGAAGGTAGCATGGCGGAAGGTTGGTTGGTGTCAGAGGCGTTAGTGCATATCTCACAATGGCTACCAACGGTGGAACCAGACAATGAAATGCTATGGACGCTGAAGGACGATGATAGGCTGACTGGAGATGTGGTGGTTGGAAATGGGGTAGAAAAAAGAATGGATGCCTCAATGGAAGAGAAGGTGAATCGCTTTTGTATGTTGCACCATGCCTCCATGGAGACGTGGCTCGCCAAGTACCAGATTGCAAGGCAAGATCGAGAGGAAGCGCGAGGTGAATTCCGACGTAGTACACGTCACCGACCGATTCGATATCCCGAAGGCATGGAGGAGATGCCACGGTTTATGTCAACACGATGGTTGCATGGAGCCTTGACCGCAGCATCCAGCGAAGGGACAGAGGTCTCAATGGAGGAGTGGGAGTTCTCGAGGGAATGTAGTCCAAAGGTAATGAGGGGTTTAGAATGTGTCGTATCTAAATTTACTTGCTACATCTAATTTGAGTGTTTCAATGTGCAGTATAAAATATATAGTGCAGCATGGTCACGCGATCGGCATTTTTGGGTGGAGCGTATTGGCAAAATGCGCTCCACAATGGACTGTGGTGTCATGGCAAGGTTTGAGCAAGAGAGCCCGCGACGAGCAACGGATCCGAACATGGTTGTGGATGAGATGGAGTATTTTGGGAACTTGCAAAGTATTATTACGGTGGATTACCATAGCTTCTCCATGATACTATTCGATGTGCAGTGGTTCAAAGTGGTACTTGGAGGAGCTGGAGCAACAGTTCGATGAGGTCCATCTGGATTTCTCGAAATAGATTTCGAAAAAAAATGGATGGATTTGCGCGACACCTTTGTGTTGCCGGCCCATTGTGAACAGGTGCAAATAGTCATTTGCTTGCTAATTGTAATACGACATGGTTTATGTCACAATGGTTTGAACTCGCTTTGTAAGTGCTTGTGAACAGGTAATCTTCCATCCAAACCCCCGACAACCTCGATGGTGGTATGTTATATCTTCAACTCCTTGAGGTGCGAGAGTATATGATCAAAGCGATGTTCCACGCATACATGAAGAAAATATGCAAATAGAGGGGTCGATATTACAAGGGGTGGAGGCCACCGCAAGCTTGGAGCCCGCATCTGCTAACAATGATGGAAATACAGAAGTCGTAGAATTTTTTGAGAACGAGGCAAACTCATTCTTTTGTGGTGACATGTCTATCGATCTTCCAGTGTATGCAGAGTTGTGTCAGTAGATTAACATGGGACCATAGAATACTTCATTCTTGGAGAATTGTATTACTCAATTCGTTGTTTAGATCTTCCATAAAGGTAGATAAGATATGCATTTTAAGAGAGATTTTTCAAAAATGATTTATATTAATGTGCTTTGTATAGTTTAAATTGATTATTCTAACATCATTTTTTATATGTGCAGGTATCGACATTTTCAGGATGAGTCGAGGGATGAGCGATGAGGAGTTTCAGGACATGATGGCACGCATGTCTCTAGATCAGCTCGCGATGTACCATGCCTGAGTCTCGTGATGATGCACGACATGTTTTATAGAAGCTTGGCATGGACTACAATAACATTCATGCATGTATCAACGACTGCATATTGTTTCGAGATGAATACGAGACTATGGAGACATGTCCAAAGTGTGGTACTCACAGGTATCGACAGGACTTGCAAGGGCAAACCATCCCTCAAAAAGTTCTCAGACACTTTTCCCTCATCCCTCGCATAAACCACATGTTTCACACGTCTGCCATGGCAAGCTTGACAATGTGGCATGTGCAGAATAGGTCCATGGATGGAGTTCAATGAATATCAGTAGATTCGCGCGCATGGAGCCACATTGACTCTACCTTCCCAGGCTTTGCGCGAGAGCCAAGGAATCTTCGGCTCAGTCTCGCCATGGATGGTGTGAACCCATTCGGTCTGTGCTCGACTTCTTACAGTGTGTGGCCTATAGTGCTTGTCAACTACAACATCCCTCCATGGCTTTCTACGAAGAAATGACATCTCATCCTTAGCTTGCTCGTCTCGGGCCACTACAAAGTAAAAAATATAGACGTGTATCTTCGTCCATTAGTCGATGAGCTTAAGATTTTGTGGGAGGAGGGGGTCACGGTGCAAGATATGAGCATGCGCGATGGTCGGCGGTCAGCCAACATTCGAGCCATTCTTATGTGGACGATGCATGACTTTCCGGGATTGGGAGAGTGCTCAGGTAAGCAGACCTTTGTTCTCGCTGGTAATATCTATATTTTATTTCATTCAATCAAGTATTCACTAGGTCATGGATCGCCTTACAGGTCTGGTTACCTCAGGTTATCATGCATGTCCATTGTGTGGGCCACAGTTAGACTCCCGAAGGTCACGAACCATGAAGAAGATGGTATATCAAGGACACGCCGCTTTCTTGCCGAAGGATCATGAACTCAGGGAAGGTTTTCTTGGACGACCTCTAGCACGTATGAACGCTGCAAGCTGGTATGAGCTGAAAATGGACAACCCGGAATCACATCCAAATGGAATGCGACGGTTCTCAGTTTTCTATGAGTTGCCATATTGGATCCACTTACAGGTCAACCACTTGTTGGATCCCATGCATATTTTCAAAAATGTGGGCAGCTTGCTATGGGACCACATCACAGGAAAGAGAGACACTATAGGGTCACGAATGGATTTAAAGGAGGTAGGTAAGATGGAGGCGCTTTGGCGGCAGTCAAGTGTTGAATGGGGAGTGTAGCTTCCTCGCACTCCCTGGGTTTTGTCTACCAAAGAAGAGCGCATTGTGAAGCAAGTAATCAAGTCTATCTGCACTTCGACGGGTATGATGCATTCTCTCAGGTTCGCATTTTCTAAAGATGACCAAATATCTGTGCTAAAATCCCATGATTGGCATAAGATATATCAGGTTTGTGAAGAGAATTGATTCTAATTAGCGTGGACATTTTGAAATTTGAGAAGTGACCATTATTCTTAATGCTTTCTCATTTGTGGCAGTTTGTCCTACCGATCGCGATCGTGGGATGCCTTACTCCAGAAATTCGCGGGGCCATTTACAAGTTGTCGACTTTGGTGCAATGGATCTCACAGAAAGTGATTAAGACGTCCTCTATTGAATCCGCAAGGTGGGGAGCAGTTGAGACGGTCTGTCTCTTTGAGAAATACCTGCCCACTAGCATGCTCACGATACAAGTTCATCTTCTTGTGCATCTTGTGGACGAAGTGGAGATTGCTGGACCTGTCCATACGTGATGGATGTTCTTCCTGGAGCGCTTCATGAAAACCCTGAAAGGCTTTATGCGACAATGAGCTCGTCCAGAAGGTAGCATGGCGGAAGGTTGGTTGGTGTCAGAGGCGTTAGTGCATATCTCACAATGGCTACCAACGGTGGAACCAGACAATGAAATGCTATAGACGCTGAAGGACGATGATAGGCTAACTGGAGATGTGGTGGTTGGAAATGGGGTAGAAAAAAGAATGGATACCTCAATGGAAGAGAAGGTGAATCGCTTTTGTATGTTGCACCATGCCTCCATGGAGACGTGGCTCGCCAAGTACCAGATTGCAAGGCAAGATTGAGAGGAAGCGCGAGGTGAATTCCGACGTAGTACACGTCACCGACCGATTCGATATCCCAAAGGCATGGAGGAGATGCCACGGTTTATGTCAACACAATGGTTGTATGGAGCCTTGACCGCAGCATCCAGCGAAGGGATAGAGGTCTCAATGGAGGAGTGGGAGTTCTCGAGGGGATGTAGTCCAAAGGTAATGAGGGGTTTAGAATGTGTCGTATCTAAATTTGCTTGCTACATCTAATTTGAGTATTTCAATGTGCAGTATAAAATATATAGTGCAGCATGGTCACGCGAACGGCATTTTTGGGTGGAGCGTATTGGCAAAATGCGCTCCACAATGGACTGTGGTGTCATGGCAAGGTTTGAGCAAGAGAGCCCGTGACGAGCAATGGATCCGAACACGGTTGTGGATGAGATGGAGTATTTTGGGAACTTGCAAAGTATTATTACGGTGGATTACCATAGCTTCTCCATGATACTATTCGATGTGCAGTGGTTCAAAGTGGTACTTGGAGGAGCTGGAGCAACAGTTCGATGAGTTCTATCTGGATTTCTCGAAATAGATTCCGAAAAAAAATGGACGGATTTGCGCGACACCTTTGTGTTGCCGGCCCATTGTGAACAGGTTCAAATAGTCATTTGCTTGCTAATTGTAATACGACATGGTTTATGTCACAATGGTTTGAACTCGCTTTGTAAGTGCTTGTGAACAGCTAATCTTCCATCCAAACCCCCGACAACCTCGATGGTGGTATGTTATACCTTCAACTCCTTAAGGTGCGAGAGTATATGATCAAAGCGATGTTCCACGCATACATGAAGAAAATATGCAAATAGAGGGGTCGATATTACAAGGGGTGGAGGCCACCGCAAGCTTGGAGCCCGCATCGGCTAACAATGATGGAAATACAGAAGTCGTAGAATTTTTTGAGAACGAGGCAAACTCGTTCTTTTGTGGTGACATGTCTATCGATCTTCCAGTGTATGCAGAGTTGTGTCAGGAGATTAACATGGGACCATAGAATACTTCATTCTTGGAGAATTGTATTACTCAATTCGTTGTTTAGATCTTCCATAAAGGTAGATAAGATATGCATTTTAAGAGAGATTTTTCAAAAATGATTTATATTAATGTGCTTTGTATAGTTTAAATTGATTATTCTAACATCATTTTTTATCTGTGCAGGTATCGACATTTTCAGGATGAGTCGAGGGATGAGCGATGAGGAGTTTCAGGACATGATGACATGCATGTCTCCAGATCAGCTCGCGAGATTCAGAGAGATGGTAGACCAGGAGCTGTCTCATTCTTCGTCAGGGCGCTCTGCTAGATCAGCTTCAGCGCGATCAAATGCTTCAGCTTCGAGCAGACGATCTCGACGCTTGTGACTTGGGCCAGAGGGAGGGACTGCGACTGCAGGAGGATCAGGGGGGTGCTGCTGTGGAGACACGGACGTGGTGTCTCCGTCTCGTTGTTCAGCTAGAGCTGCGTCACCTCCAGGATTTGTCACACTTGTGGGGACGTCCACTCCAGTTACTTCGGCTTTTGTGCAGTCGTCGGCAGATAGCACGCCTTGTGGTGGCACTCCTTTTGGTGGCACCCCCTTTGGTGGCACCCCTTTGAGTGGCACTCCGGGAGAGGGTACCCTCGTCGGTACATCGGATGTACAGGGGTCTCCTAGATATGCCCAAGAGCGTGGACGGAGATGGGAGAGGGCCCATCTTAGACAGACTCCTAGGGGTTATGGATACCTAGTGGATAGTAGGTCAGGAGCCATCATCATGAATGATGAGGGGAGGAGGGTAATGACTCGCATGAGGGAGTTGTGCCAACAAGTTTTTCGGCACAACGTCCTGGATCATTAGAGGAACATACCGGAGGGGAGCAAGGACTACATGGTAGCATCCTTGCACGAGGAGTTCCCGGTGCCAGCCGCAGTAGATAGATTCTCTACGGGCTGGATGATGGATTGCATGCGTGCATACATGTCACATAGACGATCCGACGCACACAAGGCAATCAAGAGTGGGGCTCCAAAGCCCGAGTAGTTAGATGCAGACGACTGGCGCCGACTGAGGGAGGAGGCTACAAATTCGCCAGGACGTTGGAGTCAGCAGCGGGAGGCGGTGAGGGCACGAATCGAGGTCGGATTGGTGCATCATCTTGGGAGTGGCGGCCACAGGACATATTTGGAGGACTTTGTAAGTTTCTCTTTTGTTTTGCTTATTTGTTTTTTTGAGATATTCTTTGTACTGACAATCATGTTTCTAACAGTTAGCATTTTGTTTTCTTTGCAGCACTCCGTTACAAATCGCGATCCGCAAGGCTTTGAGACTCAATATGCAGAGAGGCACGGCCTTAGGGCATTGATCGACCGATTGTATAGACGCGGCGGCCCTGTAAGTCACTCATCTTTCTTGTCCGTAGTTACCATGAGATATTTGAATGCATTATTTTATGGTGGATTGATATGTTGTTTCTTTTTCTGCAGAATCCATTTGATGCTCCTTTGCAGCGGGACGAGCTTTCGAGGGACAAGGATTTGTAGCTCGCCCTTGGATCCTTAGAGCTCACACACCTTTAGTTTTTAGTCGCCTGATCTATATAGACATTTTCTATGTATTAGTGATATCGTTTCATGATTGTACCAATCGCATTTTATGCGATCATCTATTTATTTCATGTATCAGTTTTATGATTTCAGTATACATTCTTTTTCTTTGCAAACGCTTTGTATGTAGCAGTGCAGAAACTATTTTGTATGGCTCTCATACAGCACACAATGCTATATGTGGCAAGGGCTAGTTACGTCACAAATTTACTGCTTGCATCGCTATTGGCGTCGCTATGAGCGTCGCAAATTCTCTGTAATCGTCGCTATATGCGTCGCTATTTGCGACGCATATAGCGACGATTTTATGGCGTCGTCAATAACGACGCTTTTTGCGACGACGGGGGCAAATTTTGTTGTTTGTATTTTCGTCGCTTTAAACGTCGCTATAAGGTCTATATCTTGTAGTGATTCTTGAAGACAAAAGAAATTGCCCATTCTCACAACTATTGACATCATAACCCTCAAAATCATGGAACCACCTCACTTACTCAAACTGAAATTCCTAATGAATGATAAATAATCCCATAATATGTGTGTGCAAGAATAGTGCATGTGCAATGAAAGGTGCTCTCTCAAGTATGTTTGCATCTAACTACACATAGCTATAGGGTCCCCCATGCTATGCGAGTGCTCAATAATGGTGAATCAATGTGCCTTCTTAAACTCATGGCATGGAAGTAAATGAGATCCAGGAAGATGACCCCTACATGCATTGAATCGACAATTGTGTTCACGAACTCAATTTGCAGTAATGTGCAAGTCAAAGGCAACAAATAGTTACTAGTGTATATGTTAGGGTCCCCCATGCTATGTGAGTGCTCAATAATGGTGCATCAATGTGCCTTCTTGAACCCATGGCATGGAAGTAAATGAGATCTAGGAAGATGACCCCCACATGCATTGTTTCGACAATTGTGTTCATGAACTCAATTTGCAGTGATGTGCAAGTCAAAGGCAACAAATAATTACTTGTGTATATGTTAATAAACAAGTTAGGATATACTCATTTTCGGGTGGACATGCAGGAATCTTTACTAACACTCATGCATATGTTCAGAATGAGATACTCATTTTTAAGGTCCATATATTTAGGTTGGTTACACACCAAATGATGTATACCCAACCCTTGCACAAAGTGTGGGCATGCAATTTTTGAAATTGGGCACAGACATGGGCACAAAGCCTTTACACACTAAAAGGACACATTTTGTAAAAAAGTGAAACATAATATGCTTATAATTTTCTTGATTGGTTGCAAATGCAAAAAGTGCACCATTATCCATCACTTTACAAACTAGGTAGGGGAGACTCCCCATCCAAAAGTGGTGCGGAGTTCACCTGTTTAGTAGAAGGTAAATAGCAGGTCATGTCCTCTCCTGTGTGTAAAGGTGTCTAGATGCCCAACCCCTCAAGAAGTACTTTGATTGGTTAATACTTGCAAAGTGGACGTTTGGTTTTGTTTAACTAACCTTAGCATAGTGTAATCCAATGTGTAAATTGCTTGGCTTATAGTCTTCATGCTCGTGTTTGTGAAAAAGTATTACTGGAAAATACATACGAATCCCTTTGGACTCTTCTTAAACTGGCAAGTCAAGTAATAGGTGATTAGAATATACACTAAAGTCTACGCTATTTCAAAAATTTTATTCGCAAGGCAAGTCCTTCCAAGTTTAATCCTAATAGAAAATCCAGCTCAAACCGAACCAGCTTTATGATAAGCTTAAAGCTGAGGCACCACTTTCCCACTGGTCTACAGCTGGTTTAGGAGGTTGGCGTACGTTGGAAGTAAAAAAGCTAGCAACTTTGTTTAGACATGTGGCTACACGAGGTTTTATGATTCTTGGCATGCATTCTCTCGTTCAGTCTTGCACAACAATCGTAGATGCATTCTTTCATTCGGTCTTGCACGACAACAAATAACATTAAAGCATAGGATTGCTTCCTCTATTCACAAAGCGATCCCTGTGTGGAGAATGTTTCCTTGCCTCTGCAACATTCGTTAAATTTGAGGTCTTTCCTTTTCACTAATTGTTAGAGGCGAGAATTGGATTCTAGTTGCATATCTATACTTGCTCATAATGAATGCTAACTGGTGTTGCAAATCTTGTTAGACCTCGACCTGCATGGTGCAATATTGATGTTGTGGGGTGGCAAATATGCGCCGCACTAGCTGCCGCAAAGTTAGTGCAGCTCGTCAGGAGCTGATCCTGGAACGACCGCTGCAAGGGCTTGGGCCACATACGATTGATCCAGTACAGCTAGATTTATAATATTGTATTGAGGTAGTGCAGGCACAGCAACGATCGCTGGCGCAGCACCGGATGTAGTGGCAATATGATGATCAATCATCATCATGAAGGTGGACGTGCTGGTTGGGAGCTGTACGCCAATGAGAAGTGGTGATTGCTTGTCCGCCAAGTTCACGCAAAGCAGCTGCCGCCGCACAAGATCGTGCGTCCCGTCTGGTTGCGCTGGTCACCAAGAGCCGGATCCTCGTCCTTGAGTTACTGTTGTAAATCTTATTAGGTTTGCTATCATTTCTAGTACGTCCTAAAAGCCTTCATCAAAATATACCAATCAGAGGTGGAAAAAACGATGCATCGACTAGCGTCAGCAAGAATCATATATATCTTGTCCCAGCTCAGAATGAGCACCCAGCTCGCAAAGACATAATTTCAAACGTCATCAGAGGTGAAAAAAATGATGGGATATGTATTGCATCGACTAGGGTAAGCAAGAATCATATATATGTTATATGCACAGTTAATCCCAGGCATCTGCGGTTTCTCCACTACAGTGCTGGAGTCTACCATGTATAAGAACCCTATCGTTGCTGGCATCATTGATGCAGGTCAATGGGGAGTCAGCCTTGGCTGGGGCATTCCATATCCTCATGACGGTTATAATTACAATTGCTCAACCATCAACTCCATTGTTGCTTCAACTCCATTGTTGCTTATGTGTGCGTGCCCCTCTCTGAATGTGTGGAGGTTTAGCCCGCGGGTAGTTCTACGCTTGTAATTGTGTGCCAGGTTACCGATGAGGGGATGGCTTCCACAATGGAACTGAATGCGAGGGTAAGTACTGTTCCTCCTCCTCCTCCTCTCTCTGTCTCTCTCTGTCTCTCTCTCCAGTCACAATTTATAGGACAATAGTGCAAACGCTGAATCAGATATTGAAATTGTAAGTGTTGACCCTTAAGACGATTTTAATTATATGACAATGCATATCACAATCGACACAGGTCCAGTGTTATATCAAAGGGGAAGCTCATGTGTTATACTCTGTGCTCTCGCTTGTATGCTAGGTTGCTCGGTGTCACATTGGCTTCCGTATCCACATGCTCTCCAAGACAAGATCTAACATTAATGAAGACTTAGTCAACCTATCAGCATTATATATAGCATATTATTACTATGTAGCGACTAATCAGTTATTGCAACATTTAAATAGATCTTGAAATCATTATTGCTCCTTTTTCAAGTGTTTCTACTCTAACCTCAACACTTTGGCTGTCTCCACCTAAAATTCACTTGGCTCTTTAACAATCAAACAAGATCAACAAACTCATCTTTAAAAGTTTAGCAATCTCATGATACCCAAGGCATTCGAAATTGCAATGTCACAAAGATATGATGTGTCATGTAACTACACTAGATTCCCTGCCAGCAAGAGGATCCAAAAAGATTTGGTTCATCTTGGTGCCAACCACTTTCCTGTTTTCTTTAAAGAAAACGGCATGAATTATTGTCTTTTGCCACATCTAGAAAGTGGAAGATCGTGTAATTTATAGAATTTTCAATCAAATTTTGGGAAAGAATTTGATTCGAGAATTCTCTCAATTTTGTCCACTAAAGGTTTTTGTCTTTGTTACTATACCAAAAATAAAAAATTCACGAACCGTAGACCTATAGTGATTGTTTCAACTACATTTTTTGACAAGTTTTTCCTTTTTTTAAGGCATTGCTCCACTACTTGAACAAGCACCAATTCATTTGAGTTTCGAGTTTCTAATCTCATTATATGATTCCAAATCTAATCCTTGAGGCAAGGCAAGGAGAGATGTCAAATCCAAATCTCCTATAGCAATTTAGTTACATGTAACACATAAAGGACTTGTATTCAAATAAAAGTTATAGACAACTCAAAAACTCATCTTTAGAGTTTCAAGCTTCAAAACCCCATATTTGTTTTTCAATGCTCAAGAACTAAACATCACACTAATCATAACACTATTACATGAATTGTGATAAGAAATATTGAGGAGTAAGTCTAAAGGTGTAATATTATCACACCCACCAAGTTAATGGTTGTGCTAACATGGCATGCCATGTCTACATACCAAGATAAGAGTGCTTGTTAGCCAAAGGCATATGATATGGGATTGTCAGTCGCACTATTGGTTGCAGTTTTCTCTAGTGTGCAAGAACTCATGACCATCGTCATGTGCAAGATGATGAAAGAGGACAGTGCCAGTCACATGTTATTTTGGAAGTGGTTGAACTCTATGATGTAGTAGTAACACAAGTATCCATCTACTAATTTTTATGAGTTCATGGCTGATGAGGTCAATGAAAATTTGTTAGCTGATGAGAACTTTGTTCAATGGGGACCCTAAAAATGACATGGTGGGGAGGGACAGATCTTGATTGTTTCATTGGGAGCAAAGTTTGTGCCAACATAGAAGGAAGTTTTTCAAGAAGGAGAATCAATAGGAGCACAGTTCCATGTATGAGAAATGGACATAAGCCAAACATTGATAACAAAGTGGTAGTGAAAGGTAGTATGAAAAAAAGTGGCATCCCATCTATGAACATTTGGCTTACTTGGTGGGAAATCAAAATTTTCATTAGGCAACCTCATATCTGCTCTGTAAGCACTCATAATACATGTTCATTCATTGGTTTGTGCAAATTGTGTAGTGTTGTCTTCTATAGATTTCAATATAGTTGTAAGTTGGAAGGAGTGCTACATAGACATCTCAGACACCAAGGATAAACCTTGCAATGAGCATGCACAGTTCTCAGCTTAGTGGGGAGGGATCTAAGGACAAGATCTCACTCTACACTACATGTTTATAAAAAATGACCAATGCTATGTTTTAGAGTGCAAGATAACACATGTATGTCCATGGTAAACATCTTGGCAATGGCCCAAGCATAGATGCACTTTTATAGTGGCTAACAATGAGGAACATCCTAAGCTTGCCACGAGTTGTTTGGCCTAGGCTTATCTTTCCACCTACATAGCTCCCATTTTGGAATTCTGTCATGCCCCCTAGGAATTTTGTATGCTCATGTTGGAATTTCGTAGAGGAACTAAATCTTTAGATTCTCTCATGTAACTACTCTTGGATAGCACATGTATATGTTCATATTTATATTTTGTATGTGATATCTACTGGGACACTTAGACTTGTAATAATGATATTTTGTATATGTTCATATTTATATTTTGTATGTGATATCTACTGGGACACTCAGACTTGTAATAATGATATGATGATCTCTAATACACCAGGATCTCGTTGATGTAAAGAATGGAAGGAAAGCTCACCTAAAATAAATATATGCCAAAGAAGCTCGCCTATGCAAGCTCACTGAATATTTTTCTTTGCTTACAAATTGGAATAGCTTCCATACTTCTAGGACAAGTAGAATTTACCCAAACAAAGGAGAAGAGAAAAGGGGCACACAAATATTTCCCACGTCATGTACACTTGGATTTACATTGCCTTTCTAGATAGGATGAGTGATATGCAAGAAATGAATAAATCACAAGGCAAGAAAGTATAAGGAATTTGTTTACTAGGTGACCATGAAGGAACAAGAGAAGCCACAAAGAATCATCCTTGAGGGCTATGTGAAGGACTTTCTTCATGGGCAAGGACTGAATGATGCACACTAGGAGCACAAGTCCAGACTGTGGGTGAAGAAGTAGACATTGCCTTGATACACACCTCCCCACTTGGACCCTACAACAGGGGGGATGGGATCCAAGGTTGTGGAAAGGGCCCACCACACATTGTAGGGTCTGGGTGGGGAGGCCTATATAAGGTTAATGTTGACCCCCTCACTTGCAGTTTGAGTCATACTCTGGAGCATCTCCTACAAAGGCAAGCGACCAAATAAGTTGAAATAGCTAAGACAATAAATTTGATAAAAGGTACAAAGATGCCATATATAAGCATTATCAAATCTAAGTCACAAGCTAGTATCAAACTTAATCATGTTAGAATATCCTTAAGTGAGATGGCTAAGGAAGAAGCTATTGAGAGTGGTTTGTTGTTCCAACAATACTTTAAAGAGTTAGATGAGCATTTTGACACCCTAGTCTGTGCCTAGGGAATGTGTGATAGGGATAGCAAAATCCATTTTCGCCCTAGTAATAGAGGCCTAGTTTGACACCATGAATTGTGCCTAGTTTTTGCTTGGGAAATGTGTGATGTAGGGGTAGCAAAGTTCATCTTTTTCCTATTAAGAGAGGCCTACTTAGTCACAACAAGGAACTACCACAAACAGATCGATATCTGCAAGTTTAAAATAGTTGATGGGATATTGGAAAACCTTATCACTAAGCACAACTTCCATACTTGTCCATGTAGAATATAACCAAACAAGGGAGAAAAGAAAATGGCTATGTAAATATATCTCACCTCCAAAAATTAGGTATAGTTGGATTGATATTGCCTTTATAGATGAGGACGAGTGCGATACAAGAAAGAAACAAATCACAAATCAAGAAAGCATGATGAGTTTGTTTATGATGTTAAAGGTGAAGAATTGAAGTTTTCTAATTTCCTAAAATACCTACAATTGAAAACCTCATGTACTATCAATCATATTGATTAGAAAGCATAGTCTATTAAGTGATTTGGCTATGTTGTAGGATTCAAAGGTTCAAGATGTGGATAGTTCCTGTGCTATAGTGCTTATTATTTAGCAGCTAATCCTAAGAAGAATCCCCCATTGCAAGGCTACATGAGGCAAATATGAAAAAGAATTAATTCATTTGTCTGAGTGGAGAGGCATGTATGAGGAAGATGTTGACTTCCTCACCTAATGGTCTTGAAGTTGTGCTCATAGTGCATATCACTTAGTCCTTAGCATGACCCTCAAGATGACTCCTTGTGACTTCTCTTATGCCTTCATAAGTTCATGAACACCTCATAGACAAAATTATCATACTTTCTTGCCTTTTGATTTGTTCATTTCTTGCATCACACTCATCCTCATCTACAAAGATAATATCAATCCAAGTATGCTTGAATTGTAGAGGTGGAATATATTTACATGGCCATTTACTACTCTCCTTTATTTGGTTATATTCTACTTGGGCTAAAGTATAGAAGTTATGCCAAGTGATAAGGTTTTCCAATATATCATCAACTATTTTAAACTTGTAAATATTGATGTGTTTGTGGTAGTTCCTTGTAACTAACTAGACCTCTATTAAAAGGGAAAAGATGGACTTTGCTACCCCTATATCACATTTCCTAGGCACAAGCTAGGGCGACAAATTGGTCATCTAGCTCTTTAAAACATTATTGTAATGAAAAACCATTCTTCTATATCCATCTCACTTAAGGATACTCTAACATCATTAAGGCTAGCTAGTGATTTAGATTTGATAATGCTTATATGTGGCTTCTTTGTACCTTTTTTCATTATTGTTATAGCGATTGCAACTTCTTTGGCTAATTGGCTTTCAAGAGATGCTCAAGAGGATGACTCAAATCATGGGGGCGAGGGGTTAAGCATTGAACTCATACATGCCTCTCCATCCAAACCCTAAGGCGTGCATGAGGCCCCTTGTAACAACCCCAAATTTCATCTTTGTGCACCATAGGGTTTGAGTGGAGAGGCATTTATGAGGGTGACATGAGTATTTGCATTATGCCCTCTGTGGAGTTTGGATTTGGAAGATGATATGCACCAGAGGGTCCGAGTGGAGAGTGAAGGGAGTGAGCCCAGAATAGAAGCACATGAGTGAAAGCAAGAGCTATGGTGGAGAGAGAGAGAGAGAGAGAGAGAGAGAGAGAGAGAGAGAGAGAGAGAGAGAACTCCAATAGTCACAATGTGTGGCCGGCCTTCCCTTATTCAAATATCACTAAACGAATAAAAAATAAAGTGACAGTGATGGGCACCTACTGCATGTAGTATACAAGTGTGTGTGTACTGTCACTATAACTAATACATGGGTAGCTAAACACAAGTGCCTCTACTCGCAACAATCTCCTACTTAAAGGCGAATATGTCACTAGTGAGAAAAGAACGAGAAAAAAGTGACAAATTACAAATATACATAAGTACAACAAGATGAGAAAGAAGGCATCTCATCCAATGCCCATCAATTTCCTAAGGAAGGAAAAATGTTTCATTGAAAGACTTTTCATGAGCAAATCTGTAGGATTTTGGTCAGTTGAGATCTTCACAAGATCAACATACCTGTCCTGAGCACTCATAGAATTTGAATGCAATGTAGAGAGCACATTAGACATACAGGGTATGCCACTTGGATGACCTAACCAAAGAGTCCCCTTGCAAGAAATCCTTAGTGGCTACAACATACTCAGTCTTGGTAATCGAGAGGATTGTGCATTTTTGCACCCTGGACATCCACAAAACAACACCTCCAGCAAAGGTGAAGACATAGCTAAAGGAGGACTTCATATTGTTTGCATGTCCTGTATAATCAAAGTCAATGTACCCCATGACCCTTGTATCCTAGCCATCATAACATATGCACATAGCTATTGTGCTCTTTAGGTACCTCATGATACCATTTAGAGCATCCCAATGTCGTCGGCCAAATGTAGCCATATAGTGTGCCACAACTCCCACTGCAAATGCTATGTCAAAATGAGTGGCTATCATGGCATACATCAAATTTCTCACTATAGATGGATATGGAATCTTGGCCATCTCAGCCTTTTGTTCATGAGATGGCAAACAATTGGCCTAACTAACCTTCACAAGAAAAGAAAGAGGACAACCAATAGATGTAATTACCATCCTACATACAAAACCACTCAAGGACTTTCTTGATATACTCCTTATGTATGACAGATAAAGGATCCCCTTAGAGCGATCACACGTGATGTACATCCCAAGAATATGTGAGGCATGTCTCATGTCTTTCATATCAAAGATCTTCTTGAGCTGTGTTTTCAAGCCATCCAATTCATTGTGAGTGCTCCCAACAATAATCATATCATCCACATAGAGTACCAAAATCATAAGGCTACCATCACAAGCCTTCTTTGTGCATAAACACAGATCCATAACACTACATCTATATCCCTATGAATGCATACAAGTATCAAACTTGTGGTACCATTCCCTAATTGCTTCCTTAAGGCCTTAAAGGCTCTTTCTCAACTTGCACATTAGGTGTTCCTTGCCTTTTTTCTCAAAGCCCTTGGGCTGCTACATATAAATCTCATCATGCAAGTCTCCATGTAGAAAAGCCATCTTTACATCCATATGAGAAAGGTCCTACGTAACCAATGCTAGTACCGAGCATAGAGTTATCATTTTGAACATAGGAGAAAATACTTCATTAAAGTCAATGCTATGTTCTTGCTTGAAATCCTTAGCTACAGTCTGGCCTTATAAGCTAGCTTGGAGTGTCTAGAGATACGTTTCAACTTGTATATCCACTTGCATAGTAATGCCTTCTTGCCACTAGGCAAAGAAACCAAATCCCGCATATGGTTATTCTGTAAGGAGTCAAACTTGGATTGCATAGCTATGTCCTATGAGTAACTATCATCTTTGTGCATGGCCTCATCATAAGAGAGAGGCTCACCTACATCTATCACCATAACATAGTCTATGGAGGACATAACATGCTTTACAAGTTGACATCTAACTCTAGTAGAGCATCTCAACACAATATGATCCTACACAATAGGTAAATCCTAGGTCATGGGAGCATCAACTATTATAAGATATTTAACTAATTTTATGGGAGTAGGAGGCTCCTCTCGAAAGATCACCCTACATATCTCAACTACCTGCTTAGGCTGCTTATACATCTTTTCCTCATGGAAAACCATGTCATGGTCATGAATAACTTGACGAGACTGGTGATAGCCCATCTTACTTGCATCCCCATAACCAAGAAAGATATATTTCATAGACTTAGACTCTATATTAGGAATTTGAAAATTTTCATATACTTTGGGAATTTATAGGATGGCCAATATTTGGTCATATACTCAAATTGTTACCCCCTTGAAGGTGAAGCTTTTTCTAGATACTACATAGACGATAATACTAAGTTCCATCTTCAAAAAAGGGGTCAAGATTTAGCCACATGGACAAATATTTATTTCTGATTTGAGGGTGGAACTTGGGAGATTCCCAAATTCTCTAATATAGCCTTCTTAGGATCTAGCTTATTGTTCTTAACCTTGGAAACACGATAGAATGCCTCACAAGTAAAGACCTGCAAATGAGCATATGATGGAGATTTCCTAGTCCATACCTCCTCTACAACTTGGAGCTCAATAGCAATGCAAGGGGACCTATTAATCAAGTATACGACAATAGTAACTATCTCAGTCCAAAAGTGTTGTGGTAAGCTTACCTGGCTAAGCATACAACATACTCTCTCTTGAATCATCTTGTTCATGCATTTGACAATAACATTTTAGGGAGGGGTGTAAGTGGTAGTCAATTGATGCTTAATATCCCACTCATCACAAAACTACTCAAAAGCTTTTGAGATATACTTACCTCCATTATGTGAGCTTAGACATTTCAACATATACCCAGATCAGTTCTCAACAAGAGCAAGCCAATGCTAAAAAGTAGAAAAGACATCCAATTTTTGCTTAATAGAGTAAGCCATGACCTTATGTGAGTAATCATCAATGAAGGTGGCAATGTACTTTGCACCACCAAGTAACTAACAAGTTATGTGACCACATGCATTCAAATGAATAAGAGCCAAAGTCTCACCCATACGTGTCATGCAAGAATTCTTATGCATACCATGTGCTTGCCAACCATATAAACAATGATCACAAGACTCAAAACACTTCTAGGGGTGGAAGATATTGCAAAATGGTAAGCATTTTCATTTCTTTCAAAGGCATGTGTCCAAGGTGATGATGCTAAAGAGATATATGTGGAATCACAACCACAGCCCAAACATGGTTAACTGACCCAGATACAAACAAGAGATAGAGGGTACTAGACTTAGCACCATGTGCAATAACAAGTTTTCCATAAGTAATATTCCAGGAGGAATCACCAAAATAGATAGCATAACTTGCATTATCCAAGGTGGTATTAGAGATAAGTCTCTTCATGAGATTCGATATATGACATACATCATGAAGAGTGAACATGCAGTCTCTGAACTAAGACATCACTAGTACCAACTATCTCCAATGCTAGGTCATTATCCAAATGGAAAGATCTTGTCATACAATGATAGGAGTGAAACCACTCTCTATGAGGGGTTGACCACATGAGAGGAATCCCTTGAATCTATCAACCAACACTGAGTATATATTGACAAAGCATCAGTCAACTATGAAGCACTACCAATTGAAGATCATTAGATACATCAGACTACACCACATTAATCTCCTCAATCTTGACACTAGACTTGTTAGGCACAATGCTGCGACCATAATTCTTGTCTTGTACTTCACCCTTTTTCCTTTCCTTACGCTTGTCTTTACATATTTTATGGTACAATGGTCGAATATTACATACTTTCCCACAATAAAGGACAAGTAAGACCAGACTTATGGCCACAAGACTTACTACAAGACTATTCACATGTCCTAGACTGAGACTTTCAAAGCCTCTACCTTTGCCATTTTCATCATGTTGGCCTCTCATAGTCAATTCATGTGATGTATAGAAAGCATCTACATTCTTTTTGTTCACCTCTTCTATCAAGAGGGCACTCTCAACATCTTGCAATTTTAGGCTATCCTTAGCACATATGAAAAGTGTCCCATGACTCAGGTACATTATCAAGAAAAAAATGAAGGATGCAAAGGATCCTTGAACTCAATCTCCTACAAAGCTAAATGGTTGACGATGGAGTGAAACTCACTCAAATATGCATACATATAAGTCTCTTTCTTCATGTGAAGGTCCATCAACTATTTTAGCCAATACATTTGACGTAACTTATCATAAAGATTCTTAATCTATATTGAAAGCTCATATTTAGTTTGATTTTCAATCACAACATTGTAGTGAACTTGCTTAGAGGGTGATAAGATGATGGTGGACTTGCATAGCTCATCCAATTTAGCCTAGTTCTCAGTCCCAATGTTTTCAAGTTTGGCACTCTCATTTTTTAGTGTCTAACATGCAATTCTATACTAAAACTTGCTATATCTATGTCAAAATAGAATGCTATAATTTCCTACAAATTAGCCCCAAAACCTTTACCAAAATAAGCAGGAGACAAGAGATACTGCCAAAGTAATAAGTTGTCCACAAACTGTAAGCAAAAGACTATTAAGAGGAGGTGACTGTGAGTCTCATAAATAGTGTAGTAAATTACAATCATAGCATGCTAAAAAATAGATTACAGTAGTAAGAAATCAAAGTCAAGTATGAGCTATCATTGATAAAATGCAAATTGCAACTAAGAGTGGGTGAATACACAACCAACACTGAGAACTGTCAAAGGTCAATGTGTCAGACTGATACATCCCATAAGGCATAACCATCATTCATATAGCAAGTCTCATAGATAATGAAAGAGACCTGCCAAAGGCACAACTAATTAAGCAATGATAATAGAAGCTCAATACATAGCCATGTAAGATGAATACATCATTGACAATAGTGTGACAGAGATAGGTACTAGCCCAAAACAAAAGTTAGATCAGCCCACTAGGTATCAACTACATACATATAACATAAAGAGAGCATATACATGTCACAATAAGTCCCACTGTCTCACCATAACAAGCTCAAGCTCAAGTTCATAAATAAAACGCTTTGTAATATATCCAAGTGTCAAATGTGGCTCAATATATAAAGTCGAATGGCTCCTCGGACCCCCACCAAAACAGAAGTCGAATGCAAAATGAGTAAGCAAAGCTCAAAACAGTAAGTTGAAGGGTGTGAGCCCCAAGTAGAAGGATGCAAGTGGAAGTAAAAGCTATGGTGAGAGAGAGAGAGAGAGAGAGAGAGAGAGAGAGAGAGAGAGAGAGAGAGAGAGAGAGAGGACTCCAATAGTCACAATGTGCGACCGACCTTCTCTTATTTAAATATCACTAAAAGAATAAAGAATGAAGTAACAGTGATGGTGGGTGCTCACCACTTGCAGTGTACAAGTGTGCAGATACTATCATTATAACTAATGCACACGTAGCTAGGCAAGCACAGGTGCCTTTATCCCCAACAATCTCCCACTTAAAGACAAATGTGTCCCTAATGAGGAGAGAATAAGAAAAAAGTGACAAAGTAGAAATATACATAAGTACAACAAGATGAGAAAGACGTTATCTCATCCAACGCCGATCAACTTCCTAAGGAAGGAAAAATGCTCTACTGAGAGACTTTTTGTGAGCAGATCTATAGAATTTTGGTCAATTGAGATCTTGATAAAGTCTATATATCTATCCTCAATGACCTCTCTAATGAAGTGGTAATGCACCTCAATGTCTTTTGTCTTTGCATCGAATATTGAATTCTGAGCTAAATGGATTGCATTCATTGAATCTGAATGTAGTGTAGGGACCACATCAGTCATATCAAGGTATGCCACCAAATGGCCTAACCAGAGAGCTTCCTTGTAAGTCTTAGTGGTGGTTACAATATACTCAGTCTCGATAGTAGAGAGTCATGCATTTCTGCACCTTAGGCATCCAAGAAACAACACCTCCAACAAATGTGAAGACATAGCCATAGATGGACTTCCTAGTGTTTGTATGTCCTACTACATAATCAAAGTCAGTGTACCCCATGATCCCTATATTCTAGCCACCATAACATATGCACATAGCCTATGGTGTACCTCCTAGTACACCATAGGTTTTAACCATTTTTTGTAGTGTTTTCTATTATCCTTACATGAAATATCATTCTAGAGTCTATCTTTCCTACATTTTGCATCATTGCTTCTATTGTCAAAGAAGGTTTAGAGCCGATTTAAACAAAATTTGACTATACTTTTGGTATCTATAAACATAAAGAAAACTTGCGAGAGAGTTTATTATGTTATTATACCTTATCATGAGAGATAATTGTTTTTAATAAGTATATGCTAAATAATATTTTTTGTTAAATGATTTAAATTCTTTTGGTAGTCTAATCTTAATTGTCTATTGAGCTCTTACTAAAGTGTTGTAGTACTTGATCTCTAATTTAGAAAGATTTGATTGATGAATTTCCTCTAAGGATGCGATATCCCCTAGGGGATCCTAAAAGGGCCCCAATAATCTTTGATGGAATTGTTAGAAAATCATGTTATACTTTTATGTTGTCTTTTGTGTAAAAGAATATTTGCATAGATTTTTTGAGTTGGAATCTTCATGGCTTGAAGATACGGATGTATGCATATCAAGCATATCCCAATTCATAAAGTGAACTAAGATTGAGTTTAGACTGTTTTTTCCACCTTCCATATATTTATGCCTTTCATGGAACAATGTATATTATAGAATAAAAAACCAATCCTTTTTACAATGAAGAACGAACAATGGCTAGGGTAAATAAGGTGATCAAATTCTATATGCATGATACTTAATATACTTGTCAATGACTTCAATGTTTACCACTTTCACAATTGTTCATGGGACTACATTTGCACAAAGTTCTCACAATTATCCCTAAATTTTACTTAAGCTAAAAATAATAAAAGCAACCAACACAATTACCTTAGAATAATGTGCATTCGTGCAATTTTAAATCCAAAAGTTATTAGAGGAAACTATGACCTCTTAGAGAGAATCATCAATACCCTCCACTTGATTTCCTTACATTAGGATGAGATTTGGTGGCCATTCACAGGTTGAAAAATATTGTGGAGACCCTGTAAGGGATCGGTATCATCAATTTTTTTATTCAACTTTGTTTCAAGATCCATTTTTTGCACTGTTGCCAATGTTGAGCATGCTATATTTTCCTTTTGTGTAAAATTTTAAAATGTCTTAATAGTGTATGAAATTGAAAAATCCTAATGGTATGTTTAAAAACATAATGTTGGTGCTTTCAAAGTTGTAAGTGCAAGAAAAAGAGTAGAAATATGTATTGTTGAAGATGTTGCAGGTTCTAGGTCACTACCATTAATGCTAGAGCACAATCACCACATACTCTTTAGAAGATTCATTGGGATGGCAGAGATGGAGAGGCTAATGTCTTGATTGCATCATTTGTTCAACGTACCATGACCCCACACATTTGATTAGCTAAGGCAACTAAAGATGGTTGGGATATACTTACACACTTGAATCAAAGAAGAAGTTATGCATGTGCTTCTTACTTGCATAACTAAAGCAATTAGAGAGACTGAATACATGGATAAAGATGACTTGCATTAGGAAAAAAATGAACTCACAAATGGGTCTTTTAGCCCCCCCTCTCCTTCTTAAAACAAGGAAAAGAGGAGAGAAGAATAGTAAAATAATAATTTTCTCTCTCCACTTTTGCAATCTCATTTTTCCTTTTTTATATTATCTACAAAGACATACTCAGATTCCTTTTCTCTCCTCATTCAAGAAGTCTTTTTCAACCAAATTTTATATTGAAAAAGGCGTTAGTTACGGGAGTGTGGTGCTTCATTTTCAATGCAAAATGATTAGTAGATACGAGGTAATTGGTTTTTTAATCAAGAATAAAGAAAATGAAAAATTGAAAGTTCCTTTCAAGATATTTTGGGAATTTTTTATATTTTAGCTTTTGGTCAAAAAACAAACCAACTGGTCAAATTTCGTGTTTTTTGGAGATGTTTTTGGAGGTAAAATAGAAATATCTAAAATACAAAAAGTCTTGGATATCCCTACCCTCTGAGCTATTCCCCCCCATATCTATAATCTCTCAGGCTCTATTGTGACCTCTTCTCTGTGTTTATGCAACCTTCATTAACAAAGTGAATTACTTACACCCTCCTTTCCCTTGGCACCTTTGTGCGCCTCTCTGTGCATCTCCACTCTACCTCCTGTGACAACTTAGTAGGCTCTCCATTTCTATTAATAGTAAAATAAATACAAGAAATAAGGAGATGTATATTGAGGTAGAGATTGAATATGCCCCATTATTCAAAAGAACCCAGCGTACCAGTGTCAACCCTCAGGTTTTGCAGAGTTACATGCAAATGGGATTGAAACATGTGGATCTGTGGGTTGATGGGGGAATCTACCCAATTGACCCCTTAAACAATAGACCTCCAACTTTCTCAGGAATAAAAAATTTGCTGAAGTATGTGTGCGGGGGTGAAAATGGGTTACTTGGTTATACTAGACGGCTCAATGATCAGGCGTTCAAATTATTCACAACTTGCCAAGCAACCATAAAAAATTGCCATGATGTGATCGTTACACATCAACTTCGTATACAATAGCTCATAGGACAAGTGGTACAGTTGAATGACACTATAATTTAGCAAAGCAATCAAATTATTTCAATGCAGGAGACTATCCATGACATTGGTATCTCATATGAGGAGGCAAAGGCACAATTGGACAACTTGAGAAAGATCAACAGCAAGCTAACACAGGAGCGCAAACAAAAGAAGAAGCCAATCAATGAGTTAATTGTGAATAGCAGCCAGTGGAAGTGACGTATCAAAGCATGTAAGGTAGCTCAGAAAGAGAACCTAGGTAAGAGTGAGGTTGGATAGTGTATTAGTAGATTGCTAAAGGCAAGTACATTGGAAACACTTTGAGCAATCCTAAGTTGAAGGCTGTGAAGGAAATGGTGATTGAGTGCACATTAAAAGATGTGTCAAATGAGTTCTCAGCTGTGGATGCACAATCTATTTGTGAGAGGACTGGAATTAGCACAAAAACTTACTCAAAGATATTCAAAGGTGTGAAGGCTGGGTTTGGTTGTGTGCTAAAGAGAAATAGAATCATGCCTCTTCCTCAACCTTCAAAGTTAATAGAGACCCGACGGAAACTAAATACAAAGGTTTTGGAGCTGATAGGAGATCTCATGCATGTTCAATGCGTGGAAGCACTAAATGTTGGGACCAAAAATGCATATGAGGTGAAGTTCATCGAACTCAACAATTTTTATTTAGATTTGTACAAGGTGCAGTCGGCAATGGTAATGTACTACAATATGTCTGTTGAGGAATGTAATGGTAAATTGCAGTTTGTTATAAAATTAGATGAAGTGAGGTCATCAAAGAAGTAAAGCTTGAAAGAGTTAGTGTAACTCTGATGAATAGAGCTTTACAATTTGACAAGAACAACCCAGGGAACTCTAGTGTTCAATCTAAGTGCCATGTGTGGTGGCTTGCTGCATTTGAAGTTCCTAAGGAAACATTTGAGGTGCTGCAACTGTTCTTTATGCACACAAGCATTCCAAGCATCATCGACTGTGAAGAACATGGTGAGATACTCTTGATTGAAGGGTATGGTCAATACTCGGTTGAATGGCATCTTGCAGGAGACATAAAAACTTTAAAATGCATGTGTGGAATCTCCAATGAGAAGAGATCAGAAAAATCTGGTAACTTGCAAAAAAATCCTTGCTTTGGTGGAGGAGCAAAGGCTAGGAAGTTTCTCTCATCACCCATCAATAAGGAAGGGAATGTCATGGTTCGTAGGCTGTAGGACTACAATGGGTGGAAAAGTTTCACTTTGCAGTTCTTGATCGAAGTAATGGAGGAAAAACAAGATTGGCCAAAGCTAAGGTTTGGATAAGTCTTAACAAATTGGCTCCCTTACTTTGCAAGATGGTGTTTAACAATGAACATAAGCAAGAATTTATCAATGCTATGCATAGCTTCTACAAAAACATGGTGGAAGCATGGGCAAAAGCTCTATCACACATTACATGGTGCATACTAAGTTAATATTTTAAAATTGTATGAATTGTATAAACTATTGAGCATAGTTTTACTCATGTGTGATATGTGCCTTTGTAGCATATCCTTGAGGCACATGGGTCATACTTTGCAGAAAAGGGAAGCATTAGAATTTGGTCCACAAAAGGGATGGAAAATTCACATTGGATAGCATGTGGTACATACCAAAGAAAAACTGATCATGGTGGAGGGGTGAATGGTAGCAATCCAATGATCCAATTGCTATCTTGGTGGTATAGGATTATAGTAGCGGATGAAGCTAAACTCTCACAAAAGAGAGCAAATGAAAGTGCTAATGAATCGGTTGCAGACATAATGGAATCACATCGTGTGACTAAAAGAGTGCATTATGAAGCCTCAACTGCCAAAGAAAACCATGCCAAGTGGCTAGAAACAAGGCTTCGACATGGCAGCAAATGGGTTCAAAGCGAGCTAAGATAGTAAGATGAACAATGTGTTCAGTGTGAATGCAATTCATAGTTTAAGATAGAAAGAGAGAGTGTGCATCTATGTGAATGAGTCTTACAATTTAGGGTTATATAAAAGAGGGTTTCACTTTCTATCTTATTCATTGAGTTCTCACATCTCTTGTGCAGGAAAGATGGCTAGGTCTAAGGTAGTTGCAAATAAGCTTCCGCTTAGAGCCCCATATCGTGTTCAGCACCTTGGACGCATCTACTAGCTCAGATGCACCGCCTTCTCAACCTAACCCACCTTCCTCAAGCCGCCCTCACAAGGGTCCTCCTCCTCACAAGGAACATAAGTGGAAGCCAGGTACACTGGCCTTGAGAGAAATTAGGAGGTGTCAACGCTCTTTTGATCTCATCATTCCGAAGGAGAGCTTCTCGAGACTTATTCGTGAGATTGTGCAAGACCTCTACTACACAGAAAGTAGGAGGTGGTTTTTGGCACAAGGTCAAGATAGACCTGATCGCTTGACAAAAACATGTCTTCATGCTCTACAGTGTGTTGCAGAGGCCTTTTTAGTTGACCTGATGGCTGATGCTCAACGTTGTGCAATACATGTGAAGCGCATCACTGTAACTCCCAAGGACTTCTAACTTGTAAGAAATCTTCAAGCAGTGAAGGATGCATTCGTTCCAATGGAATGAACATAGTTTGTAATGTTATCTTTTTTGGCATAGTGTTATCCTCATGCATTGGACATATGACTATGTCCCAATGCAAAACTATTGTATGCGCCCTTAAATATGAATTAAAATTTTAAACTTGTCCTTCACTCTCAACTTTGACTGTGTTCAATAGGAATAACATGCAAAAATTTACAATTTCTTGTTGTAGACTTTACTCCTGATGCCTCTGTATAGTCTATGTGGTGTGAAGTTTCTAAGGGCCAGTAGTCGCGATGTTGATTTCTCCAGACGCTAGACTTCGGACTAGGGGCCTGCAGGCATTTTTTTTTCAAAAAAAAAGGGCTCTTGGCCACCTAACGAGTGCGCGTGTGAAGTTTTGCCAGGAAAGTGGCTCCAAACACTAGAATTTGGACCAAGGGTATACGTGCATTTTTTTTTCAAAAAAATAATAATTTGGGCCCTTGGCCACCTAACGAGTGCGCATGTGAAGTTTCCTCGCATTCCGATAAAAGGTTATGGATTTACGATCACACGATGGATAGTGCCTATGAAGTTACATTAACTCAATTTTGGGGTTTAAATGGGTTAAAAGTTCATTCTTTTTCTCATTTTCACATCTTGCTTTCTTTGCTTCCTTCATTTTCACATCCCCAACCTCTGTCTCTTCTCCGTCTTACCCTCAAGCTTGCATGGCACGCACCAAGCAAGCATGTCGTCGTTTTGGCCCCAAGAAGATATCACGCCAAGGCCCGCCACCTAGAGCACAAGGTGAAGCCTCCTCTAGTGCAGCAACAAGTGCTCCCCATAGAGCACAAGGACCACCACAGAAGAAGAGGAGATGGAAACCGGGCACTGTCGCCCTTCGAGAGATAAAGAGAATCCAACACGAATACGAGCTTCTCATCCGGAAAAGTTCTTTTCATAAGGTTGTTCGGAATTCATGCAAGACTTGGAGCTAAAAGGGATGGGATGATTTTGGGCACGAGTGCGGGATGGCCCACCATCAGGAAGGTGGACTGTTGTAGCTATGGAGGCCCTACAAACAACTCTGCAGAGGGGTTTCTCATCGACTTTTTTGATGATACATAGCTTGCGGCCATCCATGCAAAGCGTGTCACAATCATAGATAAAGATATGAACTTTATCATTTGGCTTTGACACGGCAAGGGGACTCCGCCATAGTTTACTAGATTAATGACGCAAGGTTTGTAATGAGTGTTATAGCACCATAACATCTTGGAAGGCCAAAAAATTCTGTATACTCAGTCACATTGGAATATTTATTTATGTATACATAATATCTTATGCGATGTGTACTGAATTCAAATAATTGAGTAAAGTTGTTTCGTTTTGTTTCTTGAAATGCATGACTCTTAATTTTTGTTTAATATACGAACACATCGAAAGTAGTAATATGTATGGATACAAGTTACGCTATTACTTATGCACAATCACAAGTGCAATACTATGTGTTGAATTATGTTAATGTATACGGATGCATCATTCACGTACCACACATTATCGTCACACTTACACAATCGCAAGTGCAGTACTACACATTGAATTATGTTAACATATGCAAATGTGTCATTCACATACCACATATTATCGTCACACTTATATGAACCACATATTTATTTAATAAATATTTATTTATAGGGACTAAGTAAAGTATCTTATATTCATCAAGAAAAATACATGTGATGGCTGCTAGTGGTGGTAGATACAAAAAGCCGATAGCCAAAAAGAACTCTCAATTATTCCTTGGATTTTTCATCGGTGGAGAGGAGGGGCCAACTTCCGATGAAAATATAAGTTCTTGCACTCCCCCTTCAGCTCTTTCTCCAGGAGAAGTGGATCTGACACTTTAGCAAGGTCACCTAATGTAGCAAGCACACACAATGCTCCACCACGTGTTTGGTCAAACAAGTAAAGAAGCTTTGATCGCTTGATTAGCACCACCTTCTCCAAGCTAGATATCACAGGTATCACTCGAAAAGGTCCAAACTTGGTCCAAGCTCGAATTTTCATGATTATTTCTTGCCCTCTTGGTGAGCAGTTCTTATGGAAGACCACCAAATCTGCAACAAGGTTACCAATATACTCCTTCGGAGAGCTGAATCCTTCTATCGATCCACATGTTGAGCTCCTCCTTGCCTTGATGCAAACTCATCTATATACAGCATGTCCTGAATGACAAAGTTAAATCAAACAATATATTTACTGACTACTTAGAGTTATCAGAAAGCAATGAAACTTGACGGCGTCTTCGGACAGGGCAGCTGCAGGCATAATTTTTGGCCAAGATTTCACCGGTGAACTCCCGGGGACCCAATGCACCCTACCGTCACCTTGTGTTAAGTGTTGCAACAACAATTGATCCTTAAGTTAGAACTAGCATCAAACCCTATTGTAAAGATAGTAGAAAAGGGATAATGCAGAGAGGAAGAAAGAGAGAGTGTGTGAGTACACGGGAGAGAGAAAGAAATGAGCACCTATCCAATCTTGCCCAAATTGATCTCTGCAAAAGACAATAGCAAGAGTTAGTATTTACATGAAGGTATACTGAAAAAATAGTAGAAAAGAGGAAACACAGAGAGAGAAAGAGAGAGGGAGAGAGAGATGAGCACTTATGCAATGTCACCCAAAATGATCTCTGCAATAAAACAACAACAAGGGTTAGAACTAACATTATGTTGTATTGAAAAGATATCAGCAAAAAAAAAAACCAAACAAAGAGAGAGATGAACACCTTTGCCTCTTGCTCCAAGCAAACTCTGTAAGAAAATAACAATTAGAACCAACATTGAATTCTATTGAAAACACAACATAAAAGAGAAACAACACATAGAGAGAGAGAGAGAGAGAGAGAGAGAGAGAGAGAGAGAGAGAGAGAGAGAGAGAGAGAGAGAGAGAGAGAGAGAGAGAGAGAGAGAGAGAGAGAGAGAGAGAGAGAGAGAGAGAGAGAGAGAGAGAGAGAGAGATGAGCACCTTTGTCTCTTGCCCCAAACAACCTCTGTAATAAAACAATAATAACAATAAGAAACGACATCAAACCCTATTGAAAAAATAGCAAACAAGAGAAAATGCAAAAAGAGATGGGCATCTGTGCTTTGCCCAAAATCTGAAGCTGCATGGAGAAGAAAGTGCGGAGGTAAGCAGAACACTCAAAACCCTAATTACTCTCAGCAGGGAGCTTCAATGGAGACGAAAATTCATGAGTACAGAGAAGAGAGGGAAAGTGGTCTGTTGCTCAACTTTTGGGTCAAATTGATTCATTCTCCCTTTTTTTAATCCCCCACTACCCCTTTTTTAAATAGAAAACCCAAGATTTAGAGAGAGAAGATTCACCCTCCATGGATGTCAACATCTAGCCTTCCTATTGGACAATCCAAAAGACCCACATCTTAAACTATATTATTTTTAAGGGCCCATTTGTGAGTTTGTTTTTTTCCTAATTGATGGATATTTTTCAAACAAAGATAAAATGTTGAGATATCAAGCTCAAAATGAGCTAGTACTCATGTATTTGGATTATCATTTCCACAATTGCATCATTGGCACGATTGGTACCTAAAGCAATATATGTTTCCCATGGTATTTTATAGGGTTTTCAACTTCCTATATTGTATGTGCATTCTTTGTGTGTTATGTGTCATGAAAAGCTCAAGCTCCCTCTCTCTCCCTCTTTCTTTTCATGGTATTAGCAAAGTGTCCACGCAAGGACCTATGAGCCACAAGCACAAGACTCTACAAGAAAGCCTTATTGTGGAGTACACCTATAGAGATCCCTCTCATATGATCTTTAATTAACAAGCCATCTTCATGATCTTGGAGTACTTAAGGGAATGTAACAAACCTTTGCTCTATACATGTGCGGTTGAATTCATATTTCGAGTGCATTTTAGCTTCCCTTCAGGAGTTAGAGGCTATTCATGTGTGATCTTATAAGATTCGAGAACTTTGAAAACCTTGTCATTTCGCAAATAGGTTGGAGGTGTTGGATATGGTAGAGAGTATTTGCAAGCTATTGGACGTTAGATACATTATTCAATCATCAATATAGGTGACAATTTACCTCAACTAGCATCTTATTAATGATAGCATATTTTTAGGTTTTATTTGCACAATTTTGGAGGGGTTTAATTAGGTTGTCAGTGATGACAAGCTTGACAAGCATAAATTTCCTTATGGGTAAAGGTTATCGGGACTACATTGAAGGAGATAATGCTGAGGCTCTAGAGTTCCCAAAGGAAAATGCCACGTCTAAGCAAGGAAGGTATTTAAGAGAAATGGAACTAGGATTCTTAAATAGCTATGTATTGTCTTTCCATTAATATTTTAGACAATGTGATTGGGAATATATAGGATGCAAATACTTCAACAAAAGCATCAAATAATCTCAATAAGTTGTTTTACAAATACCAAAGCCAAAAAATTACAGTTAAAATGTGCTATCAATGACTATAGATTAAATATTAATAGCATTGTTAAAGCTCTTAGATCTACGTGTAGGTTGATGATGATCATATAGTGGCTATGTGTTTGGATTGTTTGGGTGAGGAGTAAAAGCACTTCCAAACCTCCATGCTTTCTCTCATCCTCATTTGATTAGGCTTATGTATGGATTGAAATTATACATCCCTTTATAATAACCTTTGTAAGTGCTTCATTGTGTATGTAAAATGCACCTCTAAATTGCCTCGTTACATGTATAAGTTTTTCCTTCCAAGACTATACCATTTAACACTCCAAACATCACCAATCAAATATTTTGATATACTAATACATTTTATATTATACTTCATGAACTTACTACAAAAAAGTATATTAAATCCACAAATACATTTGCAAGATGGCGAATTGCTTATACAACCCAAATAAACATATTTATTTCAAGTGTCAAATATCAATCCAACTCCACTGCTAGAGGGTGGAATGGGTAATCTCCAACAAACTCTTGGACTCCCCCATGAAAACTCACTAGCTCAGTCAAAATAAAAGGAAAGCATAAGTTCCAAGAGGATAGTATCCATGGGATTTCCCTCAAATGTAGGTGGGCATCTAAAGGAGCTAAGTGGGTTCCTTTGCATCTTATCTATGATATCATCCCCAAATAGTAATGTTATAGGGCTAAAATGTGGCCAATAAATATCATCAAAACATTTGTGAAACTGTGGCTTTGCCTGACTCCTTTCAAAAGAATGAGTTATAGGAACTATTTTGCACTTGGTTTGACCATACTAAATCACAAATTATAGTGCTTGCATTGTTTGCTTTATACAATCACTTCTAATTAGTTGGAGTAGCTCATGCAAGTCTTTCTTTATCAATCTCCAAATGGCAATTTCAAACAATGTAGATATTCCCTTTAGAAACTAAGTGAGGCTCGGTTGCAAAATCACTTAATATTTACATACTTCCAAGGGCTTGATGAGTGCAATTATTTAGTGAGCCTTTCATTTGGATTTTTTGTAGGCATCCTTGGAGTTTTTTGGAGCATTGTGGGGTCATTAGAGTTTTTGCATGACAGTTTAGAATTTTAAGGAGTGTTCGATAGAATGTTTTACATGATAGGTTTGAATTTTAAGGAGTGATCACATTAGAGTTTTTACATGATAGTTTACTGTTCAATTAGATTGTATTTTACTTGATTTAGTCAAGTTAGATACATATACTAGTTAAATTCTCATGTCCCTTCTCATGCTAGTAGCATGATGATGGTTTTTCAAATGCAAAGCAATCTATATTATCAATAACACATTGATTCATAGAACTACTCATCATCACTATGATCTGAAGGTGGCTAGCATGCCACATGTACAAGGCATTGATTGTAGACACTAAATTCTGTTGTTGAGAAATAGACAAATGATGTATACTCCACTAGGAAGAGATTTCCTAAATCCCATATGCACAATGAGGAGAGTGGAACAAGTTGGAAAGCTATGTAAGGTTATACTTCACTATTATTTCAATGCAATGCTATTGTCCTTTCAATCAAGTGTCAATGTCATAAACACACAAGAATGTGTTTATGAGTCCAAATCTCAATCTTGGAACCTAATTCACTTGTGTGAAATTTGGTCTTGTCTAAGCATATGCCCTCATGAGTCTTGTCTACATTTTCCATCCTCCATAGCTCATGCCATGCTCTAGATCCACGTCTTCTGACAAAGTCTCCCTCTAGGCACATGTAACAGTGGTGTAATTCAGCGTATGCTTTTTCCAATCCCACATAGCCTAAAAAGAAATCCAAGACATAGTCCGTCTATGTGCTAAAAGTTGCTAGCAACCATCTGTAAGATGATAGAATGTATTAGCACACTTTGACTACTAATGCTTTCATGCAGTAAAATAGAGGCAAGATCCATACTTAAAAGAAATTAGGTGCCCATTTTTCTCCACCCCTGCAAAGGGCACCACCCACATTTTGCACGCAAATGTATTAGGCTCTAGGAGGAAGCTCCGTGTCATGGGATACTTGTATGGTCCCACTATCTCTCCCTCGTTCCTACATGGAAATAGGGACCCCTCCTCAATAGAACAATCCAATTGCCAAATATGACTTGTGGAGAAGTGTTCATTGCCAATTTACTCAATAGTACTTTAAATTGATAATAGAAAAGCTAGTCAACTTACCTCCTCCCTAGTGGTTGGATGCTTGTGGCCTCCATTAGACATGAGAGTCCATGTGTGATGGAGCTTTAAGCTTGCACTTTGAGCACCCTTTAACACTTTCCTAAAGTGTTGTGCCAAACATAATGTAACTAAGAAAACCTCATTTGCAAGGAACTTATGGGCTAGACCCATAGTTCCCTTCACCAACTTCGTGGAAAAACTTGTTCCACTCAAGGACACCTTCACCAATTTTAAATGCAACAAATGTTAGATTCAATAAATTCACATACTTCACATACTCAATTTTAATCACATAAAATATAGCATTAATTGAAAGTCTAAAAAATATGTCAGTCTTGTTCCTCCATCCTAGCAAAAAAGGTAAGGAAGTAGGGAAATCAACATGAAAAGGAGGCATGCCAACCCCAAGGAGGACACCTTCTCACAATAGTACATGTCATATGTATTTGTCTCCATAAAGTGTAAAATGCTAGATACATAAACAAGATATCTATAATAAGTATCACGCATGCTAATTTTGTATACTAGCAAGTAAATGGAAAGAAGAAACCATGTACCCATCCTATGCAAATGTGTCCAATGCACAAATAATGTATCAACAATAGTCTAGTATTGGAAGCCTTTCAAAACATAACATTTGTGTTAGACTACTTTCCATGGTAAGTAAGGCATTATGATTTGCATGGATTTGTCATCTGCAAGAAGTAGTAGCAATACCCATTTTCTACATGGTTGGGTATCTTGCAGACTCCTCAAAAGGCATGGAAGTGAGGGATACTAAGGAGCAGTCTATTGATGGAGTTTGTAATGTTGTCTTGTTGTGCACACCATGGCTATCCTTTTTTTGGCATTTTATTTTGCTTACATTGGAAAATGGCATTCAATCATGACTTTAAAAAATAAATGTAAGCTTAGTTGCTAGACATTCCTTTGCTTCCTCATTCCTCACTGTCTAGATCATGTGCTCAGTCGGAATATATTACAACTAGAACTGATGTGGCCCCCCTTGTTGCTTTCACAATTTCTTTGTCTATGCTCATGATATTAGTGCTATTTCCTACCACACATCACATTCAAACTTCTAAAATTTGAAACAAAAAAGGCATACAATCCAAGAGAATAGATGACAACCTTTAGCCTTCTCTATTTTTGAAGTAATGTTATACAATTGCATTGCCTTCTCTATTTTTGAAGTAGTGTTATACAATTGCATTGCCATTACTCTTTCAACATTAGGTGACTCCCCTTCTGCTTGAGAAGAACTATTATTACTATTGTTAAAAACCATATAACCTAGACAAAAGTTTCTTAAGACATTAGTTTGAAAAGTAAACACCTTTTTCATAGACTTTCTCAGCACTATGAACCTTTGGTGCATTCACACACTCATCCACATTTGTGGACTTTGCAGCTCCATGAGGCAAGTTGTGATGGCTTGTCTCTAATTAGAATCCTACAATCAAGCCCCAACACAATTATCAATGAATGGTTACATCACCATAAACAAGAGTAAAGGGAAACCTTGACATGGTATCACACTTGACATCCTAAAGGTCAATCTCTCATCTTGGTATATCACCCAATGGGTACTCTAACCATCGTGGGCATTGGTGGCACTCCCATAGTGTTAGCCCTCACTCCAGTACTATTTTGGTGTACATGCAATTGTCATTACAAAGGTCTAGACACTCCTCTAGAGCAGAGAAGGCATGACCTTAACGAGTCCATTGGACAAAAGACCTCTTAGCCATCTACACCACACAAACTTCTACTCAATTTAAATACACATGTGCCAATAATGAAAAAAATAAATAAAATATACAAAATAATACCAACCTATACACCATGTGTTTGCTAGCTTGCATTAACTCTAGTGTCTTATTAGAGTCAGCAATATTCTTTATGTCTACAAGAAAATAGGAGAATGCTTTTAGAACATAATGTTGCCTTTGTACCTTGAAAAAAGCTTCAAATCCATCTGCAAGATAATGCTATCCACCCACAATGATCTAATGAGGATCTAATGAGTAACAATGATTCACCAAGAAGGTGGTACCAAAACATCTCTTGGTGCATATAAACCCAAAATTTCTTTAGGTAAGCCATATGTGATATAGAGGGGTCTTTTCCCTTTGCACATGATATAGTTAATAAAATCTCATTTTTTCTATTTTAAAAAAATCATTGAGTAAGAAAGCTTGACATCACTTTACACATCACAATATATCCAAGCTTTCTAAATAGTCATGAATCTCTACCTTTCTGATGAAACATTTACACTACAAATGCCATACAACTTGTCTTTTGTGAGATTGCCATCATGTTTTTTTCCTCTTACCTAATCTCATAAAGCATGGAGAAGAAATCCTCCCTGTAAATGGGGTTGGCTATGGCAAGATATCTGTAGCCATTGTCTCGAAGCTTATCCTCCTCCCTTTCAATGACTTGTTTTCTTTTAGTTTTGAATACGACATCTAACAATTGTAATTCTTTTGATTGTGACTGCTCCTTTGAAACAATGGTATTATACTTGTCCTACATTTTTGGAGAAGGTCATTTCTCAAATAGCATGCATTCAAAACATGTGAAAAATTCCCATGGTAGTTTTGTCTTCTTTCTACTTCATGTATTCTATCTCTGCCCATCTTCCTTCTAAAACAAGAATATGTCATGACCTAGATTAGGCTTCACATGAGCTCGTATAACTATACAAAAAGAAAACCAAGTAAAACAACTAATCAACCAAGCATGACATTTTATTATCCAATGTGTGTAAGTGACTTGAGAAAATTGTATAAGTCACAAATATGTGGGAAGTAGCATAAAGCATTGGGTGAGGTGCCCATGGATGGCAAGCATCCCCAAGTAAGTAACAATCCTTTGGAAGGAGGGAGGAGAGTGCTTGTGAAGGGCATGCCCATCCTTCTCAAAAACTTTAAAATTTTTCAAAAAGGTTGGGGGAGTGCACCCCCATGCATTTATTTTTTCTTTCTAAGACACCCAAGGTGGAGGGGGCAGGGGCTTGGACCTTTAACAATATGCCATTGGGCAAAGGGGTTCAGGGTACAACTAGGTACTAGGGCCTCTTTCTCCCTCTCTCCCTCTCCCTCCACATCTCCCTCCCCCTCTCTATCTCTCCCAACCCCCTAATGCATTGCAATAGGTTGCCACTTGAGTAGCCTTGGGTAGCAATGTATGATTTTGCCACTACCACATGTGGGTTGTGGGCTATGTGCTATAGTGGCTACTCCGCCTTAACAGAAAAAAAAAACTTATCTCCCCCCTCCTCTCTCTCTCTCTCTCTCTCTCTCTCTCTCCCCAAAAACAAAAACTCTATTCTCTACCCATTCTACCAGGGTGCCCCCCTTCCCTCACAACCCACAAAGCCCTCTTCTTTCCCTTCATTCTTCACAAGAAAAATACCCTAATAATAAAAGATGAAGATGTTAAATTGAAAATGAGAGGTAGGAAAGAAGTAAGACAAGAAGAGAGGGAATAAGGAGGCAAGAAGCTTTCTTCATTTAAATTTTTTATTATCCTATTCATCTTTCATATAACCTCCATGAATAGATGAAGTGCAAGAGTAGGTTTCATGGAGGAGATGAGAAATATGACAAGCCTTCATCGAGGAGGCAATGTACCTTCCTCTTGGGCTATGGGGAGTATACAAGAAAAGAAGAGCTTGTGAGAAGCCTTACCTCTTTTGCAAAGAAGAGAATGGAAGAAAATGAGAAAAGAAGAGAATGGAGTAAAACAAGAAATGAAGAGCTTGTGAGAAGGCTCACCATCCTTTTATAACTTGCCTACAAAAAAAGGATAGGATTTTTTTTTTCTCCATAATCAAAACCAAAGAACCTCCTCCAAACCGTTTCCTCCAAACCGTTTCCTTATGATGACTATAGTAGTTAATTCATACATTGTTTCCATCAAAGGCTTTTGCTATAATTTCAACTTGAAAGGTTTGATGGTGATCACCATATATAATACAAACAAGGAAGATATCGATACCCAAATCCTTTTTTTGGAGTGCTTAAATAATGTAATGAGAGAGAATGGTCACCCCCAAATCCCAGCATGACAATGTAATGGAGGGAAGAGAGCGGTTTGATCCCTATCTACTTGACAATGAAGTATCTTGTAGTATAGTGTGAAAAATAGCACCTTTCTTAGACCTATGAAAAAGCAAAGAACAATGCATGTCATATAAGGTAGTAGTGGTGGTCCTACAAAGTACCAGTTGAGAACATCAAAGCTTTGGAGCAATGGTTGCAATGGTGGGAGTAGAGTTGACCACAAGACAAACTATACTCATATACTTTTTTTTGCTTTTTCATAAGGTGAGTAATATTGAATTTGTTACCTTATTAAATTATAGAGGCAATTGCAAGCACATCTAACCCCCTAAGAGCATGCTCAAATCTTGAATATAACTTTTTTAGAGAGCATATATGAAAGTTGGCTGGTAGGGGAGGATGAAAATAGAAAATTAACCTTGTATAATATCTATATGATAGACTTGATCAACTCATACATTCAATGTTCTTGTTAATTGGCGTTCATGACAGGAAGGTACCATGGAAATGGGCTAGACCTAGACACCTAGTTGAGCAGGGTGCTTGCTTAAAGCATTCCATCCTCAACATGTGTTGCATGGGCCGTCCAAAGTGCAGTGGTATGCAACCCTTTCTACAATGAACCGATTCTAATGGAAATAGGGAAACAATGCAAAGAAAAAGAAAAATCACAAATGCTTGTAGTTCATATAAATTAGGCTATGTTATGGAGTCTAGGAAGAAGATGTATATATATCTTTCTTGGTTATGGAGAATGATGCCAGGAGGCATATTCCACGGTGGATTCCGTAAAATTTTATTACCGGGGCTCATACACAAGGTGGATTCTTTGTGCGAAAAGTCGATGGGGACGCCTATCCTTTTCGGGTGTTTTGTTAATTTAATGTGTAAGTGGGTGATTCCATAGCGTGTGATTTTGCAAAATACATATTTAAATTAATAAACGTTTATGAGTTTAGAGTGCGCACTTGTAATAAATTAAGGTTAGGATTGAGTTCTAACCAATTTATTTTTGTAGCTAAAGACTGCTCATTGGTATTATTTTTCTAACAATTGTGAATGCTTTAGTTAATGTGTAGAGCAAGATGCAGTGGCATTGGGAAGCATTGGAGGATAGCGTGTATTCAAATTATCATCAATTTTTGATGGGCGTGTATCTTAGGCATGGCGTCCATATTTTGACACGCTTATTTATTAAAGCGCTTGATATTTATTTATTACTTTTGTATGCGCATGGGCGCACGATTTAAACATTTGTATTGGACATTGTATTTGGGTACCACCTGACTCCTTGAGTGCCCAATAGCTTTAATTATTTAGTGGCACAAAAGCAAACACAAAAGCTAAAGTGTCCTAATTGTAAATTGGGCTATTTTTTGAGCTTGAAGATGAATAATATATAAAATACATGCTTTGTGGAGCGCTCACACAAGGCATGGGGGGAGATTGCACCCAATTAGTCTCTTACTTCATGTCGTGCAAGCTTTCTTCCTTGTTTTTTGTGCAAAAGTAGAGTTCTTTTGTTCTTGGGGACCTTCTAATGCTCACTTTGTACTGCCCGTCTCGCCGAATCGGGTGTCAACATACCCAGATCCTAAAAATCCACGATTAGTCTAAAAGACTAAAACTCCAAGTCACTAAGGTCCTAAAGATCATCTTCAACAACTACTATAGAGGCAGTTCATATTCAACAACTCACGAATCTGTTTACTACCCTTTGGAAGCCCCTGTTCACACATGTGAACTGACAGAAGCAGATTACAGCGAACAATCGGCAACACGCAGTCTATACACAAAATTACTTTCTTGGAAGACGATTATGACATCGAATTTCGCAATCGTAAAGGAGAAATACTACAAAAGCCAAATGAAAAAATATATATAAGCCTTGTAAACCCACCTTTGAGCTACACTCATCCCGCTAACAAGGTTTCGAGTGTGTGAGGTCTTTTGGAATTTTGCAGGATGACTGATCAAACCATGGAAGATTTTATGGCTGAAGGTGATCTACCCGAACCAACAATGGAGCAAAAGTTGGATTTGATTATGATGCAACTTCAAGAGGAACGAAGAGCACGACAAACTTTGCAAGCTTAATTGGCCAATCTGCAATGATCTACCACCAACCAAGATGAATCGCAACCTGAAGATCTTATACGACGTACCATCGATGCAACACTTGAAGCGCAATCCATTCGGAAAGAAACAAAGATAAGTAAAAGAAATTTCAAATTTCGTACTTTCAATGGATCATGCGATGGAAAGACTGTCCTTGCTTTTATTAGTCAATTTGATGATTATTTCCATAAAGAATCATATGCTGAGAAAGATAAAATTAAATGTGTCACTAACCATTTAGTTGACCGAGTATCCTTATGGTGGAATGTGGTCCGCAAAAGCGTTGATTGTCCCACTACCTGGGAGACTTTCCAAAAGAAATTTTTGCAAAATTTCCTTCCACCTCAATTCCACGAAAAAGCAATCAAACAATGGGATCTTCTACAACAAAGGGATTGCGAAGCTATTTCACAATATACTAAACGTTTCTGGAATGCTCTATTGCAACTACGAATGCTCGAAGATGTACCTGAAGCAACTCATAAACACAAGTTTATGTCTGGCCTACTTGGACATTTTTATGTGGAGGTCAATATGTTCAAGCCTACAACCCTTGAAGATGCCCAAACAATTCAATTCAAATTTTCGAAGATTCAATCAAAGTCGTTTTCTTCCATCTTCATTCCGTAAATCTTAGACACAACCACCTGCCTTGCCATCAAACACAAATCCAAACCCTAAGTCATTCCTACAGTCAAATCCCAACATTCCTAAACTTCCTGCCATTACCGATAATGTATCCAAAGCAAAACCCATAGTTTGTTACAAATGTCATCAACCTGGACATCTAGCAGCCAATTGTCAATCCAAAAAGCCATCTGCTCATATCAATTATCTGGGAGTAATAGAAGATGAAGAATGTGAAGAGATGACGGATTTTACAGAAGATGATGACGACATTGGTACTACTTCTGATACTTTGCCAGGTATGCCAACTCCCCATTCCTTATTAACAATGAAATGTTTTGTGCATGGTAAATAAAAGACTATTTTACATGATGATGGGAGCACACATGACTTTATTTCTGTAAAATTGGTCAAAGAATTGAATTTACATATTGTTTCTACACATTATCGCATCAAGGCTGCATTCCTAAGTACGAGATATAATGGAACACAAGCGGTGCATAATTTAGAAATTAAAATTGGTGATTATATTGAACGAAGAAATTTCTTAGTTGTACCTTTGCAGTCTAATGACATTATCTTAGGAATGCCCTGGCGTCATCAATACAATCTTGATATAGATTATTCTATGCATTCAATCAAAATTTTTTTTCAAGGAAAACAAATCACACTGCATGGAATGCACGCTTCCAATAATTTTTCATTGCTTACTCATACTCAGGCTAAACGTGCATTATGTAAAAGTAGTAAATCCTATTTAATATGGGTGAATGAAATTCAACCTAAAGAAAACCAGATGCATCCTAGGCATACACAATTTCTTTTTCAATTCCAAGATTGTTTTGCTGCTGCTGATTTACCACCTGGATTACCACCTAAACGTCCTGAAGATCATAAGATAGATTTAATTCCTGGAACACAACCACCATGTAAAGCACCATAAAGACATAACCAAATTGAACATAAATAAATTCAAAACCAAATAGATGAATTGATTAACAGAGGATTAATTAGACCTAGTAGTTCTCCATTTGGTGCACCTGTCTTATTAGTGAAGAAGAAAAATAATACCTATCGCATGTGCATTGATTATTGTGCCCTAAATAAAATTACTATTAAGAATAGATACCCGATTCCTAGGGTAGATGATCTTATGGATAAGCTACAAGGATCTGCCATATTCAGTAAGATAGATCTTAAATCTGGATATCATCAAGTAAGATTGGACAAATCTGATATATTCAAAATTGCATTTAGAACACAATTTGGACACTATGAATTCTTGGTTATGCCTTTCGGTTTAATTAATGCACCAACCACATTCATTCGTATGATGAATCGCATATTTTTGAAACATCAGCATTGTGTCATTGTTTTCTTTGATGACATATTAGTTTTCTGTAAAAATGAGAATGAGCATTATGAACATTTGTCTTTAGGTTTTAAGTTATTAAAAGACAATCAATTATATGCTAATCCAGAAAAGAGTGAATTCTTCCAAACAGAAATTAAATATTTAGGACATATTATTTCATCAGAAGGTATTAAAGTCAACCCTAAAAAAATAGAAGCAATTTTAAATTGGCCGATACCCAAAAATGTGCATGAATTACGTTCTTTTCTAGGTCTTGCTAGTTTTTACAGAAAATTTGTGAGGAATTTCTCATTACTTGCGTTACCTTTGACAAAACTCTTAAAGAAGGGTATCGTGTATAATTGGTCTGACAATCAACAAAAGTCCTTTGATTTGCTGAAACATGCTTTAACTCATGCTCCTCTATTACAATTACCTGACTTCAATAGGCCATTCTTCTTAGTAGTTATTGACGCTAGTGGATCTGGAATAGGAGCAGTCCTTATGCAAGATTCTCACCCCATAGCTTACTCTAGCTGCAAACTCAAACCATCTGAACTTAAATATTCTACCTATGACAAGGAAATGTTAGCCGTAGTATAAGCCTTACGTCAATGGAAATATTATTTAATGGGATCTGAGTTCATGATCAAAACTGACCAACAAAGCATTAGACATCTTCTTAGTCAACCACAAATATCTGATCGACACATTAAATGGGCTGCTTTTATTCAAAGTTTTGATCCCCTTATACAATATCAACTTGAAAAGAGAATGTTGTTGCTGATGCTTTGAGTAGAAGACCGACAATTCAAAATATTTCTGTGATATCATTTGATTTCCTTATCCCTATGAAAGATACTTATCACCAAGATCCTACTTTTCAAGCTGATTGGAATAAATTAGTTGCAAATAATTGGATTCCTATTGATTCATTGTCTTATACTAATGGATTTATGTTTTATGAAAAAAGATTATGTGTGACTGTTCCATTTCAATCATTTGTTTTGCATTAAATTCATTGTCCCCCATATCAAGGTCATAGAGGAATTATATCTACTTTGCGTACATTGATTGAAGATTTTTATTGGCCACATATGGACACTGATGTATCTAATTTTGTATCTGAATGCCTAATTTGTCAACGAGTAAAAAGACACCATGGTAAACAATATGGTTTACTAATGCCATTATCCATTCCATCACGACCATGGGAACATATTTCAATGGCTTTTATCACTGGTCTACCTAACACTAAAACTAATCACGATATGCTTTGGACTATTGTAGATAGATTTAGCAAACAAGCATATTTTATTCCATGCAAGAAAACCTTAAGTGCATCTCAAGCTGCTCAATTGTTTTTGAAAGCTGTTTTTACTAACCATAGTTTACCAAAAGTCATTATTTCTGATCGTGATTCTAGATTCTGCAATAATTTTTGGATTACTTTGTTTGCTAACTTAGGAACAAAGATTGATTTTTCATCTGCATTTCATCTTGAAACAAATGGTCAAACAGAAGCTACTAATAGTATCATTTTAGATCTTTTGCGTGCCTACACAATTTCAAAACCACACACATGGGATACATATCTACATTTACTTCAGTTTGCATATAATAACATACTACATACAACTACAAAGAAAACACCATTTTAAATTATTTATGGATATCGATTGCCTACACCTATTACATCATTATCAAACAAAATTCAAACTGCTGATGATATTGCTAATATGCATGCTACTATTTTTGATGAAGTTAAAGATATGATTGCCAAAGCCCAGCAATCATACACAAAACAAGCAAACAAGAAAAGAAAAGCTATGAGTTTTAAAGTTGATGATTATGTTTGGTTACGAATTGAAAAACGAAGATTACAAAGTGTAGATAAACACCCCGTTGTCAAATTAGCACCTAGATTTTATGGACCATTCAAGATCATACACAAAGTCAATGACAATGCATTTAAACTAGAATTACCAAGACATTGGAAAATCCACAACACCTTCCATATCAGTTTATTACGACCTTTTAAAGGACAACTACCTATACACCTTGTCTATGAAAACCCTCCTTTTCTAGACGAAGAAACTAAAATCCTAGAGCCTGAAACTATTATCGATACTGACTTTATGACCACTAGAACTGGCCGTACATATTCTAGATATTTGGTCAAGTTTAAAAATCATCCTGTTGAAGAAGCCCAATGGATGCACGCTAGAGACCTAAGTGCTTTTCCCACACTGTTAGCTCCACATTGAGCTAATAGCAATTGAGGACAATTGTATCCCACCCCGGAGGTATGATACCAAGAGGTATATTCCACGGTGGATTCCAGGAGGTTTTGCCGTGGATTCCGTAAAATTTTATTACCGGGGCTCATACACAAGGTGGATTCTTTGTGCGAAAAGTCGATGGGGACACCTATCCTTTTCGGGCGTTTTGTTAATTTAATGTGTAAGTGGGTGATTCCATAGCGGGTGATTCTGCAAAATACATATTTAAATTAATAAACATTTATGAGTTTAGAGTGCGCACTTGTAATAAATTAAGGTTAGGATTGAGTTCTAACCAATTTATTTTTGTAGCTAAAGACTGCTAGGTATTCACTTTTGTCGGTTTAATTGTATTATTTTTCTAACAATTGTGAATGCTTCAATTGATGTGTAAAGCAAGCAGCAGTGGCATTGGGAAGCATTGGAGGATAGCGTGTATTCAAATTATCATCAATTTTTTATGGGCGCGTATCTTAGGCATGGCATCCATATTTTGACTCGCTTATTTATTAAAGCGCTTGATATTTATTTATTACTTTTGTATGCCCATGGGCGCACGATTTAAATATTTGTATTGGACATTGTATTTGGGTATTGCTTGACTCCTTGGGCGCCCAATAGCTTTAATTCTTTAGTGGTACAAAAGCAAGCACAAAAGCTAAAGCATGCTAATTGTAAATTGGGCTATTTTTTGAGCTTGAAGATGAATAATATATAAAATACATGCTTTATGGAGTGCTCACACAAGGCATGGGGGGAGATTGCACTCAATTAGTCTCTTGCTTCATGTTGTGCAAGCTTTCTTCCTTGTTTTTTGTGCAAAAGTAGAGTTCTTTTGTTCTTGGGGACCTTCTGATACTCACTACGCGCACATACGGTGTCCGATCTGTGCATCAGAGATGCAGGTGAGATGGGCTATCACCTATGGTATCTATAGACTCGAAAGGTCATCCACAACCATGATGTTATTTTCCATGAGGAGAAAATGCATATGTAGCTTGAGTATGTCATTGAGGTATGCAGGGTGATATTTCAAGAGGAGCCTCCTACTATTGTACAGCCATAAATAGCATACAGCAATGGGTTGATGCTCCAATGGCCTAGGTCGTCCCTGATGATCCATATGATATCTAGGCTCCCAACCTATTTTGAGGAGATCTACTAGGGATAGACGATAGCCTGCGCAAATCGGGTCCCATATGGATTATGTCATAGTGATAGATATTAGTGAGCCTCTTACTTATGATGAGGCTATGCGCATAGGTTATAGTCACTCTTGGTGGAAGAGGGCCATGCAGTCAAAGTATGACTCACTACAGAAAAATCATAAATGGGATTTAGTTCCTTTTCCTAGTGAAAAGCTTGTTTTTCTATGCAAGTGGGTGTACAAGTTGAAACATACCCCTAGACACCCCAAGCCAGCATACAAGGCCAAATTGGTTGCTAAGGGTCTCGAGCAAGAGTACGGTGTGGACTTTGATGAAGTCTTTTCTCAAGTTGTGAAGATGACTACCCTACATTTGATATTGGCTTTAGTTGCTCAGCTTGACTTGGATCTTTATTAGATGGATGTCAAGATGGCTTTTCTTCATGGGGACTTGCATGATGAGATTTACATGGAGCAACCTAAGGGCTTTGGAGAATGTGGCAAGGACCACCTAGTGTCCAAATTGAGGAAGATCATTTATGGCCTTAAGCAGGCACCTAGAGAATGGTACCACAAGTTTGATGCTTTTATGCATTCATAGGGATATTCCCACAGTGATATGGGTCCATGTTTATGCACAAAGAAGGCTAATGATGGCAAGCTTATGATTTTGATCCTCTATGTGGATGATATGTTGATTGTTGGGAGTGCTCATGATGAGCTGGATGCCTTGAAAGGTCAACTCAAGAAGAGCTTTGAGATGAAGGATGTGGGACATGTCTCACATATTCTTGGGATGGGCAGTATGTGAGATCTCTCTAAGGGGCTCCTTTACTTGTCTAAAGAGTACATTCAGAAGGTCCTTGAGTGGTTTCATCTATAGGATGTTAAGCCTATTGGCTATCCTTTACCTTCTCATGTAAAGGTTAGTCAAACCAATTGTTTGCAGTTTGATGAGTAGAAGGCCAAGATAGCCAAGATCCCTTATGCATCCGCAGTGGGTAGTTTGATGTATGCTATGATAGCCACTTGCTCTGACATAGAATTCGCAATGGGAGTTGTGGGACACTATATGGCTACTCGTAGCAGACAACATTGGGATGCCATCAAGGATATCATGAGATACTTGAAGGGCACAACAACTATGTGCATTTGTTATGTTGGCCAGGATATAGGAGTCATGGGATACACTAACTTTGATTATGAAGGGCATGCAGATAGTAGGAAGTTCACCTCTGGCTGTGCCTTTATCTTTTCTGGAGGTGTTGTTTCTTGGATGTCCAAGGTGTAGAAATGCATGGCCCTATGTCCTATCAAGGCATAGTATGTTGCAACATCATGAGGCTTGTAAGGAGGCTCTCTGGTTAGGCCCTCTAGTGGTGGCAAACCTTGGCATTATTGATGTGGTCCCTAGATTGCATTTGGATTCTATGAGTGCTATTTAGTTGGCCAAGAACATGGTCTTCCATGCAAAGACGAAGCACATTGAGGTGCATTACCACTTTATTTGAGAGGTCATTGAGGACAAGTCCATTAAGCTCGTCAAGATCTCAATTGACCAAAATCCTACAAATCTGCTCACTAAAAGTCTCTTAGCAGAGTGTTTTGCCATTCTTAGGAAGCTGATGGACGTTGGATGAGATGATGCCTTTCCTTATCCTATTGTACTTATGTACATTTTTCCTTAGCTACTTTTTTCTTGTTTTGTCCTCACTAGGGGAACATTCACCTTTAAGTGGGAGATTGCACCAAGCCTCCTGTATATTAGTTATGCTAATAGTATCCACACCATGTATTGGTTACCTAAACACATGTACATTATAGGTGCGGGCACCCATCACTATCACTCTATTCTTTATTATTTCAGTGACATCTGAATAAACAAGGCTGGTCACACATTGTGACTATTGGAGTTCTCACATCTTGTTTCTCTATCTCTCTTGCTCTTGCTCCTTCCACCATAGCCCTTGCTTCTATTTTGTGCTTCCACTTCAGGGCTCACTCCCTTCAAGTCAAGGAGTAGGTCTTGCAGTAAGAAGGATGTAAAATGGTTCTTCTATAATAAAAAGAGATATATAAAAATAAGATTGCTACAAGTGTTATAAGAAACAAAGGGGAAAAACTCTCCTATTGAGATTGTTAGTGACCAAGGGACACCTTTTCTAAATGAGGTCATTGAACATCTATCTACATTCATGGTCTTACACTAAAAGTCTACCTCTTGCTACCTCAAGAAAACAAGTAGATAGAGGTGTAAAATCATAATTAGGTGGTAATGTTTTTTCACTATTTTAGAAATTTTAATCAAACCACTTTTAGAATATTCTTAGTATAGTGTACTCTCTGAAGTGTATGCCTAGAAGTGTCAGAACTGCTTTCCTAGAAGTGTCAAAACTGCTTATATTAATTGATATCATCGAAAACCACTTTATATTACTTATAGCATTGAGTCAACTAGCCTATTTAAGCAATAAATTTTCTTTGAAAAGTGCTATCAACAATGACACTTATTTTGGTACCACCTAACCATGCTTTTACCCACAGGTGACTAATAACATGCTCATTATTATCCTAACCTAAAGATTGACTCCACCTCATGAACAAAATGGGATCATAAACTCATGTCAATACTTCAAATGCCTCACTAAAATTGAACTTCTAGCAACTCACACTCTACTTGTTGAAAAAGCCTAATAGAAGGCATGGTTTGATAAACACATTAAGTAATAACCTTAGAGAAAGGCGACCTAGCGTTGTTGTATTTTATTAAAAGGCCATAAATGAAAGCTTTAACTTTGAGGTCTCAAATCTTACCATGTTTCTTTAACTAGTAGGATAGATAACATGAAGTTAGAAACCTTGAAATGGCAAAACATTGGAAGTTTTAATGGAAATCGTATCCAATGACACTACACTCCATGGAATTACTTACTTGAGCCACCCATGAAGGAACTTGATGTTCCCATCAAATCCATCATGGTAGATGAATAAAAATGTTATGAGAAAAAGAGTAATAGATGCAACAAGACAATCCATCTTCGACCAACCTTCTCCCCAAAAGCTTTAATGTTAGGATAGTGACGTGCTAGTAGCCTAGGATTGGAGGACTGCCCTATGAGAAAAAGAGTAATAGATGCAACGAGACAATCCATCTTCAACCAACCTTCTCCCCAAAAGCTTTAATGTTAGGATAGTGACTTGCTAGTAGCCTAGGATTGGAGGACTACCCTATGTTTCCACCCACTTACATCCACATCTGGTTGATTTCAAATAAGATTGTGACCATTGATGTACTTACTAAAGAGGGTGCTTATTTCAATATGCTTCCTTATTGCTACTAGAGAGAATTGGGTTAATTATTCAACTATAGCCTATTGATGCTAAGTTAAATCCCTATGGAGACAGACCTTATGTGTTGTTGGGAAAGTGTAGACTAAAATTGATAGTGGAGACCGAAAGAATTTCAATCTTTTTCTATGTTTTACTAAAATCCCTCAAATACTATTCAGATGCTTATTCAATACCTCATAAACTACAATATCAATTACATTGACAAACACATTCACTTGAAATTTGTTGGTCCATGGGTCATCTTAGCTTTTAGTTCTAGGGATCTAACTCTTGGGCTTGTGCAATCGCTAAACCCACCCCAAAAATCCATTCACACCAGTGACATACTCTCTTTATGCAATTCCCATAACCTCTCAAACTCAAAATCAACAATATATGAGTAGTATCAATAGCCCACCGAGTGAGATAAGTGAGATTTTTTAGCAAGCTTTTTTTGGCAACCTTCAATTCTATTTCACATAGTCTAGTTGGCCCTTCTTTTCTTCTAGGTATATATCAAGCACCAATGCTACTCCTCCATTGCCACCACCACCTCCTCCTCCTCCTCCACTATTGCTTCTCCATTACCATCACCACTTCCACCACCACTACTACCACCACTGCCACCACCATCACATCTTACTCACCCCTCATCACGTCAATATCACAATCAATAATGCCACCAACACTTAGCCTTCTTCTTTCCTCCTTTTCACTACCTCAAGTACACACACACACACACACACACACACACACACACACTCTCTCTCTCTCTCTCTCTCTCTCTCTCTCTCTCTCTCTCTCTCTCTCTCTCTCTCTCTCTCTCTCTCTCTCTCTCTCAATTATGTGGGACTTATAAGGTCCAAGGCCTTAACCACAGGGGTTTTCATAAGAAGGGTTGTAGGGAATAAAAATAGAAAAGATTTTGAAGGACAACTAAAAACAAAATCACAAAATCCAAACACACAGTAAGAATCCAAATTAAACCTCTTTTATCGATGACATGCACATTAGTCCAAGGTCAATGCATGCATTGCAAGTAATAGTGTAAACCCTTCATGGAATGATTTTCCAAACACTCCAAGTCAATAGCTTGGTTGATACCCTAACATTGATCAATTCATTGTTGCACATAGGCTCCAAAATCCATATTTATATCATGCAACTATTTGGTAGAAGGTAGCATTTATCATTTGTACATTCTACCAAGCAGAAAAAAGCATTAAATCCTAACAAAACCTTGCATGGGCCACTAAATACCACTTCAACCCTATTATAATAGTTCATTATAGGAGCATGAAAATATATTTTTGCTACTCCAAATCCATTCTAATGATATTTGAACCTTCTCTAGTGTTAAAGAGCTAGATTCCATCAACAAATGCATTTCAAAGCTAGTTTGAAGCTCTTAAACATCATGAATAGCATGCTTGCTTATTTTTCCATGTTATTACTTGTCAAATTTAGTCCATAAGCATCACAAGAAAATGATTTCTTGCTACACAATTGCATCCAAAGCAAGTTCTTCATATATATTATGCCTTTGTCCCCTACAAACAAGCAGTAGACTTCACTTGTTGCAACCACCTATAAGTTGTATGTTGAATTTTTTATTATAGCACTGTATATAGTATTGTATACCTATTTTGACTGTCTGTTTTAGCCCCAAAACATACATGAAAACCTTCACTTGATGCCGCAAGTGCTAGGCAACGATTAGGGATGTAATTGAGAGTGCCTTCAAGTCCAAAGCATCATGAACTTTGATAAAAGAGATTAAGAAAATTCACTACTATTTTAGTGCCCTATTCTGGATAGCAAACTATTCCAGATCAATCCTAACAACCCTCTTGCAAGTCCTTAAAAACAAGCTTTGATGGTGGCTGCCCTTTATGCCTTACCTTGAGAGCTTCCTTTGGAGCACCAGAAGCATGCCTATCTCCCTTCTTTCCTCCTCATGATTGATCAATAAGAATATTGAAAATTTACACTTGTTTTTTTCCCTTTGTTGCCCATGTTTTTTTCTCCAACAAAAGTCCCATTTTTTCCTCTTTTACTATTTGCATGAGCACTATTTTTGGCCACTTTGAGTCCAATTAGCATTGAACATTATATTGGGTACTCACTTACTCTTGGCACTCTTGGTTCTAACCATTTACAACCTTTGCAAAGTACATGGTCACTCAGTAATAGGTTTAACATCTCCCTTGTTACATATGTAAACTCTATCTTACACTTTAAAGTCTTGTGTATCTCCAACTTTCTTCCATTCTCCCATACCATTTTCAAGACATATTCAACTCTCGTTTTTCCTATCAAACATTGGTCATAATACATGGATGAAATCATAGTATTTCTATATAACACAAGTTTTGTACTAAATGAACACAACACATCATGACATCCACCCTCTAAAACCTGCACATCCTTTGGCATGTGCTAGAGTATCAATCATCTGCAAGTTTAGATCCCTCATCATCCACCTCCATGTCATCCTCTTTTACATTGTCATAAGTAGTACCTATCTCCAACTCTTGTATCTTGTATACACTAAACTCCTATCTCCTAAAGAGTTTGATCCACTTCTCTACAATGGGTATCCTCAATGCCGCCGTATCCAACTCACTAAGAGGATAGGTAGCATTGTCATGTACATGTCTTCTTTCTTATTCTAAAGCCTTGCTATCCACAACCTTAAAATTGTTACCTCAATATCCTTTGATCTCCTTTCCAACTACCTAATGTGCACAGAGCGAGCAATTCCTCTCTACTCAACCCTATTTACCAAGGCAATACACTCCATGTAACATCTACCTCCTCAATTGGAATAATACACTTTTGATCATATATAAATTTAGTAGGCATAGCACTATCACTATACTATGTATTGTCATGTCAACCCATAATGTGTGTAATGACATCCATGGGCTACTCCTTTATACTACCTCTACATGACTTTTCTAATACCTTAATAATAGATGGATGTTCCCTTTTACTCTTTTCATTACCTTCAAGATTGTAAGATAAAGTTAATTCTAGCTTTATCCCCAATCGTGAGAAGAACTCATGAGCCTCATTTGTTCCCAATTATCCTCTGTCACAGCTATAATCTTGCCAATACATCTGTATCAGCAAAATATCTCTTTCAAGAAAAAGTAGCATACATCTTGTGTACTCTTAGTTCTTATAACTCTTCCCTCCACCTAATTTGTCAAATCTTCATGTGCAAGCATGAGATATCTCATCTACCAAAGTCATATAGGCATAGTGACCAAATCTACCACCCATTTGTAATGATGAAGAGACAAAGGATAGGTTGGCTGCAACCCATCTTGATGTTTCACAACTTAATATATTTGGTAAGTATTACATGACTCCATTAAGTGTATAATATCCTTGTACATTCCCTACCACAATATCTTTCCTTGATCTTTTCAAATGTGCCCCAAACACATCTATGGCTAGCCCATAGACTCTCATGAAACTCCTACATTAACTAAGTAGCCATATCTAATAACTCATTAGCGGAGCACCGTTCTTCTTCTTTGCATGCTTCCAAAGATATCCATCTTTGAGACAAAAACCATAGGCCTTTTGATTAATCCTTTTGTACTTATCTTTTGACCATTCATCTTTCTTAGATAGTGTGCTAAGATACTGTACTATTTTAAGCCATTCACCTACATATAAGTGTTTGGGAAACACCTCCATAGCTAAAACATAACACCTATAATGTTTTCTTCTTATTGTCTAGCTTTATCAATTGTTGAATACGCTTTATTTGCTACTAAATTCACTATTGCAATGGCACTCCCAATTAGTCTACCTCCTGTGCTTACTATATCTAATGTTGTCCCTGCATTTATGAAAGCTAAACTTGCATTTTTTATGATAGATGTATCTACAACTATAACAGTTCGCCACTCTAATTATTGCAATAAGACATGCATTTCACTAACAAAATCACCCTCCTCTTCATCTTCCATCATCCCCTCTTCATCCTCAAAGCGTGTTGTTGATAACATGTTAGTAATTGGATTTCTAGTCCTTGCAATTTGCTACAATTCAAGATTATGTGACTTTGTATAAGCAACCCATTTTAGCATAACAATATCCATAGTTGTACAAGTAGAAATCATCCGCAAAAATGGTAAACAATATGTTTCCATAACCAATGGTGCACCAATAAAGTACTCTCAATTACACTTGAGTTTGCTATAGCCCCTCATAACTCTCTCTTCACTTGCGAGTACCTTTTTTACCTCTCATTCCACACCTTTGCACCAAATCTAATAGTATGCCTATTTCCCTCTTTATCATCCTATCCAATCACCCACCCAATGCCAATCGAGCTTATGTGAACTATAAGGATAATAGGTCTTCCACTCTACATTTCTCAAAGTTGACACAACCTCTTCAACTTCTTCATGGCTTTAATGTGCTTCTTTTCCCAATGAAACTTCTGCCCTTTTCTTAATAACTAATATAGATTATCAGTCACATGCACAAAGTGAGGAATCCATATAAGATTAAAAACATTATCATGCACATTAGCATCATTTTTATGAAATCTCCAGATGTTGCATGTGTTGGGACCATTGTCTATGGATGGGAATGGTGCATCAAGTAGAAGAGAAGAAACTAATAAAACATGAAGGGCTATTGGAACTATGCATAGAATGCTTCAAAAGCTTGATCTTCATTACCTCTTATATGTGATATTGAACAGGTAATCTTATATCCAAATCCTTGATAACCTCGATGATGATTTGTTGTGCCGTCAACTCCTCAGAGCGCACGAGTATATGATGAAAGCAATATTCCCAACATAGATGAGGAGAATATGTAGGTGGAGGGTGGCGGAGAGGGCTTGGAGCATGCGGAGGAGACAAGCATGGGTAACATAGATGAAGAGATAGGAGGCCATTTTTTTTTTGAGAATGAAGTGGACTCCTCTTTCTGTGGTGACCTATCTATAGACCTTCCACCAGTGTACGTCGAGTTGTGCCAAGAGATTGACATGGGGCCATAAGTTGGGTCGTATTTGCATCCGCTTACTCAATTTGTTGATGATTCACTTTTAAGAGTACTTTAGTATGTGCATTTTAATTAGAATCCTTTTTTTTAGAGTTATATTGTTGTGATTTACCTAAATCTTTATATTGATTATGCTAACATAATTTTTTATATGTGCACATTACCTTTGATGATACCTAGAGAGCAGGATGAGTTGAGGGATGAGTGATGAGGAGTTGCAAGAGATATTCACACGTATGTCTCTAGATCAAATGGCCCGATTTAGAGATATGGCATACCAGGAGTTATCATCACCACAGACATCATCAGGCCATTATGTGAGGTCTACTTCGGCATGCTACTCTAATGTTTCGATTTCCAATAGACGAGGTCAATGCTCTAGACTGAGGTAGTGGTTCTAGGGGGTGCTACAGAGATGTGGATGCTATGATCCCACGATCGGTTCCTGAGAGGGTTGCTACTCCTCGATCTTGTATTGATTCTAGAGAGGGTGGCTCATGTGGGTGTTGTGAAGGCACTGATGCAGTGTCTTCGTCTCATCAATCTAGTGGATACTTGTTACCTCCAGGATTTGTCACACCTGTAGGGACATCTACTCCCCTGACTCTAGGTTCCCTCAACCATCCACTAGGTGGTACCCCTATGGGTACTAGTCTGAGAGATACTATCCCCACAGGTATGCTAGACATACAAGGGTCTCCTAGTTATGCCCAAGAGCATGGTCGTAGGTGGAAGAGGACAGACCTTAGACATACCCAATAGAGTATGGAAACCTTATAAATGACAAGATAGGTGTTGTAATCATGAATGATAAGGGAAGGATGGTGATGTCTCACATGAGAGAGTTATCCCAATAAGTATTTAGGCATATAACATTCCAGACCATTGAAAGAATATACATAAGGGGGGAGCAAGGATATGTAGTGGCACCTTTGCATTAGGAGTTTTTAGTACCTATGGCAACAGAGAGGTTTTCCACTAGGTGGATGATGGAGTGTATGCATGTATACGTGACACATAGATTATCAGACACAAGGCAATCAAGAGTGGCACCTCAAAGCTCGAGTCGCTAGATGTAGAGGATTAGCAGCAACTCAAGGAGGAGGCCACAGATTCTCCAAGACTATGGTAGCAGCAGCGGGAGGCAGTGAAGGCATGATTAGAAGTAGGGGACATGCATCATCTCTGGGAAGTGGCAGCCACATGACTTATTTGAAGGACTTTGTAAGTTTTCTTTTGGTTCTTCTCACTTTCTTATTTGTAATATCACTTGTACTAACAATCTTGTTTCTAACAATGCTATTCTATTTTCTTTGCATCGCTCCATCACAAACCACGATCCGACTAGTTTGGAGACTTGATATGTAGAGAGACATGGTCTCATTGCACTTATCGATAGATTATACACATGTGGTGGCCCAGTAAGTCAACGTATTTTTGGTTGCCTAGTCACTAGTTTTTTTTAATGATACATTATGTATAGTGGACTAATGTCTAGTTATTCATTTTGCATAGTTCGTTCAACGCTCCTTTACGTCGGGACGAGCTTTCAAATGGAGAGGATATGTACTATGCACTTGGATTCGTGGAGCACATATTATCTTCGTTTTTGGTCCAATGATCTGTGCAAGCCTCTTCCATGTATAAATCTAGCCACTCGAGCTTTGTATAAAATCACACTTTGTGATATTTACAAATAGATTTTTATGTTTGTTTTGGCTCTCTCTCTCCATGGTTCTATGTAATTTCATGAGTTATCATCACCAGTCTTGTACTTATTTTATGAGCTATTAGTCTTATGGTTTTAAGTTGTTTTTATACCCGTCTTGTAAGAAGCTGGGAATACTTAGAATACTAATAATATGCCATGTCACATTGACACTGGTATATAAGGAGAGAAGTTGTAATTTTTCACATCTTTTGACATATCAATACATTTACAATCTTTCTCTCCCTTCTTGCTTCAAGCTTCCATGGCTTCTACATCTTTCCTGTCTTTCTCTCTCCAATTCTAGTCTTTCTCTCTCCTCGTCACTCTATTTCTCTCTCTTCCTGCAGTCTTTCTCTCTCCTCTGCAGTCTTTCTCTCTCCTCTTTCTCTCTCCCTAGTTCTCTCTCTGACAAGTTGTATCAGAGCTTCAGTCTTTGATCCATTATTTTCTTCCATTTTCACTCTCATTCTCCTATTTCAAAACCAATTTCAGACAAAAATGGTACAAGACAGTGACTAGTGGAGTGTTGCAGGACAACTACAGTTAGCAATGACTACATCTGGAGATATTCAAGGTCAGATATGGCGGGTAAAGGCTTAAATGGCTGGACGTCATCAAATTTTTTGCAAAAATGGAGGTAACTAGGGTAAAGAATGGTTAACCGGGCTTAGTTGGAGACTAAACTACAGTTACTTTTCAAAAGAGGTCTTCCTTTCCTCTTTCCTCAAGCTCTGCCCAAGCTTTCATGGAGTTTGCTGGCTGAGATCTCTTCTTTTCTCACTGATCTTTGCTCTCCATCAACAATGGCCTGCATAATGGCACTCTAGACATCAAATGCAACAAGTGGAGCACCAATCATGCCCTGTAGAAGCTGCCACGTGGCCTGGACAGCAGCCCGAAATTTGTACTAATTTTTCCAGCCCTGTTCTCCTCCAGTTCTCAGCCAATCTTCAGCTATGGTGCTTCTAATTCGTCATTGGCAGTGATTCCTTCAAGGTTTTGGTGTGATTACTCCAAAATAGAACCATATTTCTCAGCTTTTCACTCTCTTGAAACCCTACATGAACAGTCCATGGGCAGCCATGAAAGCTTCAGCCCAAGCTTCCATTTCTTGACAATTTCTTGAAGATTCTTCATCCTTTTGGCCCGTGGAATCATTTCAGCAAGGATTCTTCAACAAATTGTAAGGATTAAGCACGGGATGGCTTAAGATTGAAGATCAAGAGCTTCTATGGAGCAAAAATTTGGGGGAAACGGGTTTAATGCTTCAATTTCAAGCGTTTGAAGCTTCAAGATTGGTCTCTACCATTAGATAAGCAAGCTTCTTGGATTATTTTGCTAACATTGGACAACCGGGAGCCCTATCAAGCATTTGGCAAGTTATTTTCAGCCATGTCAATGTATTTCTCTTCAATTTTTAATCTCTCTCATTAATCCAATTGCTGAGCTTAAGCCATTTGACTGAGAGATTAAAGAATTGAACATTTTCATCAAATTCTCAGCCAACCTTTGCTTGAATTCATCTATTCATGAATGCAATGCTTGTCTAATGCATATTAGCTTCAATCAGTGAATGAATGGCCTTAATCTGAGATTTCAGCATAACATTTGAATCCTATGAACTGAATACATTGATTGATTCCTTTGCTTACTCTAATCCAATTGATTGGTTGATTCTCTTTTGCCTAAATTGGAAAATTGTAAAGGGTAAGTACTAGCAATCAGTGAGTCACTGAATTGCATAGGTAAAACCCTTCTCCCATCTCAAGTTCTTTTATCTCAATCAATTGCATCTCATGAAAGGCTGAATGGTTATTCTTCAATTGCATATCATGCTGATTGCTTAGCACACTAGCCTCTGCCATGTTGATATTCCCACCGAGGAAAAAGGTGGATGCCGAGGGAGATAGTGGGACAAAAGAGAGGTGACCCTCCCTCACTATCGAAGATTCCGAAGGGGTGCAACCAAACGACCCAGGGGGAACTTTGCCCACCTCCCGGTGATTCAGAGCCCGTGTAGGGAGCCCGTCCTGCCGATTTATCCCTCACACAGGTACAACGAGTGGAGAATTGAAGATTGAAGACTTTCCAATGACTCAAGTACCTACTGGAGTAAAACAGGGTAAAACAGGGCATTTTTAGGTTACCCACAGGGTATTTACAGGTGGATACAGGTATACCCTTTGATACTGAAGTACAGGTGCAGGTACTACAGGGTATCCACAGGTCCTATATACCCCTTTGCAGGGTTTGCTAGCCATTGGAGGTTACTTTCTTGCATTACAGGGTCAAAACAGGGCACTTACATGTCTAAACAGGGTGCAGGACTGGACAGTTCAGACTCTAAAATTCAGTTACAGAATTTTTTGTCCTAAACCTGTTATAGCATGCTATAGCTCATCTCGAAGAGGGTATTGTAAGCTTCGATTCGCACAAAAAACTTTTGCAATCAAAGTTTTCTAGCCAAAGTTATAGCCGTTTTACTGACAGGGGGTACTGCAGGACTGCACTAGTATGGCAGGGCATAAAAGCAAAAATAAGGTCCAGGAGGACTATGCACAGCAAATCAGGGATTCTATGATGGAAAGCACACTTCAAGAGAACCCTGAAGAGCCTCAACAAGGAGAGATTAGTATTCTCAATGACGCTTTGTGTGCCCATGAACTAAGACATAAGGAACGTCATGAAGCTATTTTGTCAGTAATGGAGCATATGATTTTATCATTTGGTCAAACAAAGTCTACAATGGAACAAATGGTTTTATCTCATGGACAAACGAAGTCTACGCTTGATAAGTTGATGGAATCAACTACCCAAACCAAGGCTTCCATTGATAAATTAGTAGAATCCAATGCTCAGCTTATGGCAAAATTTTCTCAATTGATGCCATCGCAAACAGGATCAAAAGAAGCTAATGAGAAGGCTTGTTCAAACAATGACCCTTCAGTCCCACTTCAGCCATCCAACCAAAATGGTTATGGAGATGGAATCATTGGAAGAAGAGGTATTCCCAATAGTCAGTATGAAGTAGGAGAAGCTTCACGAAGGCATGATGACTATTTGAGCAGTTTGAACGGCGCCAATACTCAAGCTTTTGGACTGCATACTCAGCATTCTAGGGGTGCTTTACTAACAGGAAGATTACAGGGTAATTCTCAGCCACCTGTTGGAAGATTTCAATCTCATTTTGGGGGTTCTGTACTTAGAAATTCCGATCAGCCAGTTTTGGGACATCAACCTTTCCATGATAGAGAATTCAAGGATAAAATTGTTTTATCCAAATTCAATGGCCAGTCATCTTCACCATCAAAATTAGAGGAATGGACTTCTAAGATGGAGTCTTATTTCGACATATTTCCTAAAACTGATGACATGAAGATACATTTTGCCTCCCTCCACTTAGAAGGATTTGCTCACACTTGGTGGAGGTATATCAAGAAAGAGAATGTACTTATTGAGAATTGGGAAGCTTTCAAGGCACTTATGGCTGAAGTCTTTGTTTCACCTCTTGAAAAAGAGAAGTTAGAACGAAGATGGTATAACTTGGAACAAAGGAGCCTAAGTGTAAGAGAATATACAAACCAATTCCTCAACTTGACCATGTATGTGGAAAACATCAGTGATGAGGCCAAGTTACATAAGTTCATGTATGGTTTAGAACCATCCTTGTCAGCTGATGTTATGGCACAGAATCCTACTTCACTTTTCAAGGCTATTGAGCTTGCAGAGCGCTTTGGAAGGAAGTATAGGAAAGAGTCTTCATTTCAGCCAAGTTATGGACAGCCAAGGACTGTTTTAAAGCAAGGGCAAGTTGGTAACAATTATGGCAGCAATCATATGCCTAGTGGGAGCTTACGGATACCAACTTATCCTCCATTTAATGCTTCTAGGATTCAAAGCAATTTCAGGACAGCAAACAGTCCAAAGGTTGAATTTAAGCAAGGTGACAATAAGCCTAAGTCTACTTTAGCCAATACAAATTCCAAAAATATTCCCATGGATCTTTACAAGGAAAGAAAGGACAAAGGCTTATGCTTCAAATGTGGAGAAAAGTATACTCCTGACCATGCTTCAAAGTGTGTATACAAAAATGCCAAGCCAAAAATTCAGAGTATGCTAGTTCTGGAGGACCTTGAAAATGACATAGATGAAGTTAATGCACTCTCAATCAATGCTGAAAATGAAGATTTCGAGGATGATGGTGGACAGGAGTACTTCTATGATCCATTTGACTCTTTTCCTTTTGATCCAGGCGGTGATATCCCATTTGATCCTGGTGGATTTTGTAATGAGTTGCCTGCTGCCACTAATTGTTCTATCTCTATGGATGCTTGGACGGGATCCAAGAACCCTAATACACTTCGTATGAAGGGAAGCATATGTGGAAAGCCAGTGTTCATCCTGATAGATAGTGGCAGTACTCACAGTTTTGTCAATAAATCCATTTTGTACAAGTTGAATTGTGTTCCCACCGACTTACAGCAGCCCATTAGAGTACAAGTGGCTAATGGTGAAGAGGAAATCAGCACACAGATTTGTCCACAGGTTTCTTTGCAGATGGCTGAAAATTTTGAAGTCAAAGTAAACCTGATCACTTTGGAAATGGGGCCCATAGATATTGTACTTGGTTGTGATTGGTTGATGACCTTAGGCAGGATTACTATGGATTTCTCACAGTTATATATGGAGTTTCTCTCCAATGGACAGCTCATCCGTTTACAGGGGATCCCTAGTAGATCTGATTTTCAGCTTATCACCATTCAACAACTCAAGAAAGAGTACAAGAAGCGCTCACAGATATTTGTATTACATTTGAACAAAGAAACACAGGATCAGCCCAATAATTTAGCAAACCATCCAGCCTTGACAGCTCTTCTTGAGGAGTATAGAGATCTATTTGAAGTACCTACTTCATTGCCTCCTAAGAGAGCGGTGGATCACCCCATTGATTTGGAACCCAACTCAAAGACGATCAATAAGCCACCTTATAGACTATCAAAATGTGAACGAGAGGAAGTAGCCAAGCAAATCAAAGAGCTTCTTGAAATGGGATTCATTGAACCAAGTTCTTCACCGTATGCATCCCCAGTCCTGTTAGTCAAAAAGAAAGATGGATCTTTCAGAATGTGCATTGACTACAGGGATCTTAACAAGATAACAGTGAAGAACAGGTATCCTATACCCAGGATAGATGATTTGCTTGATGAGCTTAAGGGGGCTCGATTCTTCACGAAGATTGATTTGAGATCAGGGTATCATCAGATTCGCATGAGAGAGGGTGATGAGGTCAAGACTGCTTTTAGGACTGATCGTGGGCTTTACCATTTCTTGGTGATGCCATTCGGCCTTACAAACACTCCAGCTACCTTTCAAAGCCTGATGAATAAGATTCTACAACCTTTCCTCTTTCAGTTTGTCTTGGTGTTCTTCGACGACATTTTGATCTACAGCAAGACTTTTCAGGATCATTTGTCGCATATGAGGAAGGTTTTTGATGTGTTGAGACATCATAGGCTCTTTGCTAAGGAGAAGAAGTGTTCTTTCATGCAGACTGAAGTGGAATACTTGGGACATATAGTCAGTGAAAAAGGAATACAGGCTGATCCCAAGAAGGTGCAATGCATAAAAGATTGGCCAACGCCTACTACTACTACCTCTCTTAGAGGATTTCTTGGTCTATCTTCATTCTATCACAGATTTATAAAGCATTATGTGGCAATTGCAGCCCCTTTAACTGACAGGTTGAAGAAAGAGGCTTTCTTTTGGGATTCTCTTGCAGATAGCAGCTTCAACCAGTTAAAGGAATTACTTACCTCCGCTCCTATTCTTGTATGCCCGGATTTCTCTAAAGAGTTTACTATACAATGTGATGCTAGTGGCCTTGGCATTGGGGCTGTTTTGCTTCAAGAGCATGGAGTAATTGCATTTGAAAGCAGTAAGCTTACTGATAAGGAGATGGCCATGAATGTTTATGATCAGGAAATGTTGGCTATTTTGCATGCAATCAAGAAATGGCACCATTACTTATATGGCAGCCGATTCAGAGTACATAGTGATCATCGCGTACTCAAGTATTTCCTTACTCAGTCAAATCTTACTCCAAAGCAACGACGATGGGTAGCAACATTACAAAATTATGACTTTGACATCACTCATACAAGGGGCAAAGATAACATAGTGGCTGATTCTCTCTCTCGTATGTGGGCCTGCAAAGTATCAGCCATGACGGAATTACATAGTGATTGGATTGAAGAGCTACAAGAGGCATATCTCTTAGATGAGGAATTCAGCCAAATCTTTCAGAAATTACAGCAAGGTCTTATGGAAGAAAACTCGCACTACCAGCTTAAAAATGGTCTTATTTGGTGGAAGGGCAAGATTGTTATTCCCTCTACTTCTTCTTTCAAGCGAAAAATTATGGAGGAGATGCATTCTTCGCCTTTAGCTGGACACTTGGGAGTTTTCAAGACTTATGACAGGATCAGCAAGAGCTTTTATTGGAAAGGACTGTGGAAAGATGTCAAGGACTTCGTTATGAAGTGTATGCCTTGTCAGCAAAATAAGGATAGCACCCATAAGCCAGGGGGTTTATTGCAGCCATTGCCTATTCCTATGGGTAAATGGACTCATATTACTATGGACTTTATCACTGGCTTACCTACTACTAAGAAGGGGTGGAATAGCATTTATGTGGTGGTTGACAGACTCACCAAAGCAGCTCATTTTATCCCAACAAAAATTCAGTTTACTGCTTCTCAGGTGGCCAACCAGTTTATGGAGCATATTTTCAGATTGCATGGATTACCGCAGGTGATTGTCCATGATAGGGACTCAAAGTTTATGAGTAACTTTTGGCAAGCGGTATTTACATCTATGGGTACCAAGTTGGCTCCATCTACGGCTTATCATCCCCAAACTGATGGACAGACAGAGAGAGTTAATAAATGGTTGGAGACTTATCTTCGCCATTTTTGCTATGATGTCCAAACCTCATGGGATTCTTGGTTACACCTGGCTGAGTTTGCTTATAATAATTCCACTCATGCGAGCATAGGAGTTTCACCCTTTGAGGCTTTGTATGGTTACAAGGTGCCCCTATCCACAGTCATTTTTAACGAAAAGATCAACCCTCATGGGAAGGAAGAGTTGGATAGAATGCAGACCCTTCTTCAGCAATGCAAGGTGAATCTAAGGAAGGCTCAAGATCAGATGAAGATGTATGCTGATGAGAAGAGGAGGCCTTTAGAGTTCCAGGAAGGAGAGCTGGTTTTGTTGAAGGTGCCCAAATCCAAGTATTCTACATTGAAAGATGGATCCAGTAATAAGCTTGCCCACAGATTCTATGGCCCTTACAGGATCCTTAAGCGGATTGGAGATTTGGCATACATACTAGAGCTTCCCTCTTCTATAAAAATTCATAACGTCTTCCATGTTAGTCAGCTCAAGCCCTATTATGGTGATCCAGTGGATTTAGTTGATGAGCTGCCACCTATTGATGAAGATGGTATCGTTCAGTACATCCCAGAGGCTGTTATAGGTCAGCGTGAAAAGAAGCTTCGATCACGTTCTATTGTGGAATATTTGATTAAATGGAGAGGTTTACCCTCTGAAGAGGCTTCTTGGAGACCTGATTCAATATTGGATGAGTATCCATACTTGAAGGATACATTGGTGGCTGAAGCCTATTGCTTATGGAGCTAGTATTGGTGCAGACTGGTTCAGGACAGCACGCTGTTTTAGAACAGTTTTTGTTGTACTTCATTTTTAGAATTGAGCTATCTACATGAGCTTAAAGTACTCTTCAAGAGCTTCATTTTGATATGTGGTACACTTCATTTGGACACTTCTATCAAAAGTTATGGCTGATTTGGTCCAGCAGGGATTGTTATTTCAGCAAGCTGTCTACTTTCTTCTGGAACTATTTGTTGAAGATTCTATGGCTCCAATGGCTTCTAAGGTTCTTCAAACCATGTATATAGCAGGGTCCACTTTCCGTACTTCAAATTCAGCCCTTGTAATGATAAATTCTTCACTCATTCCCTATTTGTAAAGCTGTAAAACAGAGTGGTACTCTGTTCTATCCATCTTTTCTTTAGCTCTTTCTAGTTTTGTTTTTGGGGACAAAAACTTTTGGGAAGGGATGGATTGTAAGAAGCTGGGAATACTTAGAATACTAATAATATGCCATGTCACATTGACACTGGTATATAAGGAGAGAAGTTGTAATTTTTCACATCTTTTGACATATCAATACATTTACAATCTTTCTCTCCCTTCTTGCTTCAAGCTTCCATGGCTTCTACATCTTTCCTGTCTTTCTCTCTCCAATTCTAGTCTTTCTCTCTCCTCGTCACTCTATTTCTCTCTCTTCCTGCAGTCTTTCTCTCTCCTCTTTCTCTCTCCCTAGTTCTCTCTCTGACACGTCTTGATGATGATTGCGTATCCAATATGTAATTGCTTTGCAGAATATTATACAACACATGATCGATGTCAGGGCAACATGTTGCCCTATCACCGATTTTTTTTTCTCTATAACCGTCGCTATTTACATTGCTAATTTACTACACACATCACTATCTGAATGCAAAGCATCATAATTTGCATCACAATTTGCACAATCCACACTATAAGCTATAGGCAACATATCAACATTCAAAGTGACACAAATCATCAAAAAAATTATCCCCATCATCACTAAAAGCATCGATATAGGCATCTTTACAAATTCATCAGAGATAGTGTCGCTATTTTTGTCACAAAGTGTCACAATTTGCATCGCAAATTGTGTTGCTTTTGTCACAAAGTGTGATACATATAGTGATGCTATCTTGATGAATTTATATAGACACTTATATTGATACTTTTAGCAAAACGACGAGGGAAAATTTTTCTATGAACATTTATAGCACTTTGCACATCGGTATATTGCATGTATCTTGTAGTGTAGAATGCTACATTGCTAGTAAAAAGCAAGAGAAAGGTGATGTGAATCAAGAAAGACGATTGTCTTGATAGTTTATCATCGATGGTAGTCACTTTATTATCATTATCATGAGTGATCTCCTTTTGCAACTCTTCATAGGTTTAGTACTCAATCGAAACGCGATGAACTATAAAGCTGATAGAGCTTTTGATGTTGATCCAAGCATAGAAAAGTTCATGCTGTCCATGGCCATCCACTTGGTGTGAGTCATACAGCAGCACAAACAAGAAAAAAGAGGAAAAGCAAGGAGCAAACTTGGTAGAAAGATCTTCACATGTAGATCGGCTGAGGCTTCAATTAAGGGGTGGCATCATTCATCGTGCTATCCAAAAATATTACAGTCCAGGTGACCTCTTACTCATTTGCCAGAACATAGTGTCACTATTTATCGTATTATTCCAGCTAGTTATCATCTTTAGAGCAAGGAAGGAGCATGACCAGAGTCAAGAGGACTACTACAGTATCGCATGATATACAAAGACCAATATAGTAATCAATCAAGCATGCCATGCAAATGTGGAAAGACTTCTTCAACGACTACAAACAACGGCATGAAGACATCATCATAAAGCTCAGAAATACTATGAAAAGCCAAAGTGACAATGCGGATCTACTACATCAAATGATAATCTCAAAAGAATTACAGTAAGGCTATGTTGTTCAAGAGGTAGAGTAAGCTAAACTTTTGAAGAAACATCAAGCATGGAGAAGAAACCATAGCATGTTTGTTACACTGAAATCTTTAGATCAACATGGAGTGTAATTGTCAGAGTAAATTGGAAACTAGTCAAATCAAGATGAAGAGGAGTATTAGCCAGATTGAAGTGTACTTTTGCATGTGTTCTGTAACTTGTTGATTGAAGTAACCCCTCTTGCATTGTTTTAAACACTTGTAATGAAGCGAACAATCTGTGTGATCTTATACTATCACACTTAGAACTAGTACCCTCTTGAGTCAAGTCATAAAAGCTAGAAGAAGAGTGGCATATTAGTTTGGAGCATATACAAAGGAGTTTATGTACATAACATTATGTGTCATGAATGCTCAAACCCCATCTTCTTACCTTGACTGCAATTTATCTTAGCAAAGCCTTGCAATGAGCCAAGTTCTTATACATTCATCTTATTTCTTCCTCTTCCATACTCTTGTAGGAAACCTTTCATACTTGTGTCTACCTCATCTGCTTTTTCTACCTAAATCCAAAGTTTAGGTTATGTGTGGATGTAGAAGATGAAAGCAGCAAAAAATGCTAGACGTATTTACAATATCAAGTCACTACAAGATATAGACCTTATAGCGACGTTTAAAGCGATGAAAATACAAACAACAAAATTTGCCCCCGTCGTCGCAAAAAGCGTCGTTATTGACGACGTCATAGAATCGTCGCTAGCGACGGTTATAGAGAATTTGCGACGCTCATAGCGACGCATATAGCGACGCGTGCAGTAAATTTGCGACGCAAATAGCGACGGTAACAGAGAAAAAAAAATTGTGGCAGGGCAGCAAGCTGCCCTGCCACATATAGCACTGTGTGCTGTATGAGAGCCATACAAATTAGTTTCTGCACTGCTGCATACAAAGCATTTGCAAACAAAAAGAATGTATACTGAAATCATAAAACTGATAGATGAAATAAATACATGATATCGCATAAAATGCGATTGGTACAATCATAAAACAATATCACTAATACATAGAAAATGTCTACATAGATCGGGCGACTAAAAACTAAAGGTGTGTGAGCTCTAAGGATCCAAGGGCGAGCTACAAATCCTCATCCCCCGAAAGCTCTTCCCGCTGCAAAGGAGCATCAAACGGATTCTGCAGAAAAAGAAACAACATATCAATCCACCATACAATAATGCATTCAAATATCTCATGGTAACTACGGACAAGAAAGATGAGTGACTTACAGGGCCGCCGCATCTATACAATCGGTCGATCAATGCCCTGAGACCGTGCCTCTCTACATATCGAGTCTCAAGGCCTTGCGGATCACGATTTGTAATGGAGTGCTGTAAAGAAAACAAAATACTAACTGTTAGAAACATGATTGTCAGTACAAAGAATATCTCAAAAAAACAAATAAGCAAAACAAAAGAGAAACTTACAAAGTCCTCCAAATATGTCCTGTGGCCGCCACTCCCAAGATGATGTACCGATCCGGCCTCGATTCGTGCCCTCGCCGCCTCCCGCTGCTGACTCCAACGTCCTGGCGAATTTGTAGCCTCCTCCCTCAGTCGGCGCCAGTCGTCTGCATCTAACCACTCGGGCTTTGGAGCCCCACTCTTGATTGCCTTGCGTGCGTCGGATCGTCTATGTGACATGTATGCATGCATGCAATCCATCATCCAGCCCGTAGAGAATCTATCCACTGCGGCTGGCACCGGGAACTCCTCGTGCAAGGATGCTACTATGTACTCCTTGCTCCCTGATGACCAGGAAATCAATGCAAATAAAGGCACAAAAATATGCTCACATGGAAACAACTTTTTGAAAATTGATACTTTGCAAATGTACCCCTTTGTCAAAAATCAAATATGAAGCAATGTAAAATGTGTAGTCCAAAAGAGACACACTATAAAATATTCCTAGGAAAAGGAAAGGTCAAACCCTTTTGTCTCATTCCAAAAATTGAAAGGTCCCTAAACCTTAGCTAATGTATGCAAATTTGAATTTTATAATTCAAGAAAGGAAAAGGAGGTGGTTGCAGCCGTGGGATTTGGGGAGGTGGGAGGTTAAGGTGGTTACACCCTCTCTCTTCCTTTATCTTCTCCTCTCACAGTTCATTTCTCCCTCTCTCATTTTGGCACAACTCTCATCTTTCTTGTTCTTGTTTCCCTCTCTTGTGCTTTCATTGCAAGATGTAATGGAGAGTGAGGAAGAGGAAGAGGGTGAGGATGGAAGAATTATCCAATTTCTTGTGTGCCATTCACTTGTGTGTTTTGGAGCAATGGTTCTTGGTGAGAAAGAAGAGTTTTCTTGTAGGTTTTCATGGCCAGCAATGTATTTGCAGCCTCTACCTAGCCGGTTTGTGGCTCGATTTGTGCCGTGGCAGGGTGCTCTTCATTTGGTGCACTGGCCGGAAAAGAGATGGTCATGGAGTTTGCAAGAGAAAAGGATTTGCAGTCTATATTTTAGCCATGGAAAGCTATCTTTCTTGGCTGCATTTTCAAGGATCAAGAACTTGAAGAAGAGGGGTTTTTGAATGTTGCACATGAGTAAGAAGAAGGAGACGAGAAAATGCTGTCAATTGTTCGATTGTTGGCCTCCAAATCCTCTCCATTCCTATCCATCATCTATTCCCTTTCACCCTCTACGCCATCTACCTATCTTCTCTATCCCTCGGTAGAATTAAAGTTTGGATGCTCCATCGCAGCTCCTGAAGCGAAGCAGCCATGCCAAAGCAAATCAGCGAAATCAAATATTTCTTACTAATTACCTGCCGTTAGGATGCTCGCTCCATCAAGATCAAGCTCATGAAGGATGTTGTTAACTATGTCTACTCCACGTGCATTTTTCCTGCCCCGCTCATTATCGTTCTTGCCCATCAATACTACACCTCTCCTTCGCCAGACTTCTGCCCCATACTCATTTTGGCATCTCCGTCCTCTCTCGATGCTAGCATACATTCCATTTTCCCTCATTTCATCCTATAGTACCAGACAAAAGCTTCAAGCCAGTACTACGTGATGTGCCTCAGGTCCTTCAGCCTGGGAAAAATCATAAAAAGAAGGAAAGGTTAAAGAAGGAGTGGCAGAAATTTGGAGGGAATCACTAAGGAAGGGTGTTAACTGATAAATAGGAAATGTGGAGGGTACATTAATGGATGGAGAAGGACAGGGCGGAGAAGGGGAAAATACCCTATCCTCAATAAAGGAACAGTATGTAAAAATGGGAATTTGAGGGAAAGATGAAGGTTGGAAAAGAAGGGGTAAAATAGTGGTGGAATTAGATTGACAAAGGGAAAGATATATAGCATAGCGGTGAGCCATTTGTTGGTAATAGAGGAGGGTAGGAACAGAAGGTCCCAAGAGAGATCGTCTATGATAGGCATCAAAGAAGGTAGCATCAAATGGATTATGTTTTGAAAGATAGGCTAAGAGATCCATCCTCAGTTGATGAGTACTCTGGGCAGAGGTAGGAGCTGTGTTTTGTCTTTGATTTAGGACCACAGAATCAATCATGGGATGCCACGAATTATCATGATAATCAGCCACTTTGGAGGAATAACTCTGGAACATGTCAAATATACGGAACTCCAAATGGTTGACATACAAAACAGCCTGTAAGACCACATCCCCCACATACCATGCCATATCCACCTCATCTGGAATTAACAAGTCTCCGCGTAGGTACATGTATGACATCAACATGGTGTCTGGCGTGACAGAATCTTCAAACACCATTCTTACTACCTCGGTCAACAACTCAACAGACCAAGCCCCACTCCATCCATCCTCTGGAAGAGGTAAATCCATCGTGGAAAGCTTCATGTAGAAGACCAACTTCTGTAAGTGGTAGTGGACAAAGAAAGAATGGTCTGGTGAGACATATTCCTAAAACTGCTCAAAGGTAGACCATAATAAGTCCATTCAGGATTGCAATCTTTCCACTTTATCTTGAAATAGAGGGCACAAAGTAGCCTGTCTCTAAAGAGCAGCCAAGTCTTGCTGTGAAAGAGAAGGAATCAAGGGAACATTAGGGCTTGGAGGAACAGAGCGGGACTTTGCAAGTTGATCGTGCAACTGCTAGATTTGGGAGGCTTGGTTGGCCACTGTGTCATTAGCAATCTTAAAGTTGAAAGTTTATCATCGAAGATAGCTTGGAACTCCTGTGCTTCTCTGGACATCCTCTCCTTCTCCTCTGAAAGGCTACTAACCTGTGATTGAGCCTCTAGTAACTGGATCTTCAAAGAAGAGATCTCATCGCTTTGGGTGGCAACCAGTTGGGTTTGCTGTTCCATTTTCTTAAATAAATCTGCTAGGGTATCCTTAGCAGAGGCTAACTCAGATGTTGCCTTATGCAACTGGTCCTTAGATTGCATGAGCTCTTCATAAAAAGACGCGTACAACTGTTGAACACAGGCTGTCACGGATAATTCAATGGAGCTTTGAATATCCTTACAGAGAAAAGGAATTGCATCTCCTGAAACTAGACTGTTCAGGGAGGGAACTGAAATCTCCAATGATCCTTCTCGATGTGCTCGGAACAGGTTATTACAAGTCAGATACCCAGGGAGATCACTGCCAGAGGTAGCAGGGATGGACACTGAAGGAAGTACGGAAGGAGCTTTATCCGCTCCCCTCTTCAAGCGTTTGCATTGGATGACCAAGGGAGGCGGATAATCATCATCCTCTATGTCCGACGGCAGCGGGAGGCAGCGGGCGAGGGACGTGACGTCGGGCGCTAGGCGGGAGGCAGCGGCCTGCTGCAACGGAACGGCGGCCTCCTGCGACGGGGACGGCGGCCTGCGACAGAGAAGGGGAGGAAGAGGAGGAGGGGGAAGAGGAGAAGGCGGGGGAAGGGAGGGAAGAAGATGGAGGAGAGGGAGGTGAGGAGAGAAGAGAATGGAGGAGAGGGAGGAGGAGGAGCACGCAGGGATAGGGAAGAGAGAGAAAGGGGATGGGAGGCGGTTAGGGTGGGGAGGGAGGGTCGGGGAGAAAGAAGGGTGGGGAGGGGTGGGTAGGGGTAGGAAGGGATGGGCAAGGGTAGGGGTGGGGGAAAATGGGCGGGGGGGGGATGGATGGGCAGGGGTAGGGATGGGGGAAAATGGGCGGGGTGGGGATGGATGGGCAAGGGTAGGGATGGGGGGTGCCCAAGGAAAGGGTAGGGGTGGGAGAGGGTAGGGTAGGGTAGGGTAGGGGGTGCCCAAAGAAAGGGACGTGTACCCCCGTCCCGCGCACGTGTGCGGGGCGGGGTAAAAAAATTTGCCGTGACGGGATTGAAATGGCACCGGGAGGACGGTACGGGTCATGCGGACACGGTCGGGGTGTGTGGAGATGTGTAAAATCGAAAAAGGGCGCGTTCACGCGCAAGACAGAGCGCGTGAAAACACGTAAAATTAAATAAAAATTAATATCTCCCAATCCGGACGTCAAAACGAAATGCGTAAAAACAAAAAGTGGGCAGGACGACAGGGGGAAAACAAGAAAAATATATAACGGAGGTTTCGAGAGAGGGAAAAGGCGGTCTCATGCAAAAAACCCAAAAAACGAACCAAAAATGCAATTAAAATTTAATATCGAAAAATCCGTGCATCGGAATGAGGTGTAAAAAAAAGAAAAACTGTGCAGAAAGATGTGCCCGACAATCCTATCACATCAAAACATAATTTCGACGGAGATTAGACGCATTCACATGGGAAAAACCCAAAAAACAAACTCGAAAATGGGATCGAAAATTAATATCGAACGAACCTTTCACCGGAATGGCAGGCAGTAAGAAGGAAAAATGTCCACAGGAAGGAGGGGAACAGGGTGATCACGTTAAATCGTAGCTCCGGTGGAAATTGGAAGGGTTCACATGCGAAAAACTCCAAAAATACTCCCGAAAACTTATTTAAAAATTAATAAGTAAAAATCTAGAAGGCGAAAGAGGATGGAGGAAAAAGGAAAAAGGTGGGGGAAGGCACAGGGGACACGACTGTCAAATCAAATTGGAATTCCGATGCAAACAGGGCAGGTTCACAGGAAAAAATGTTAAAAATACGCACGAAAAAGGTGTAAATAACCGGAAAATTAATATTGGACAAATCGTGTAGCAGAATGACTCGGGGTAAAAAGGAAAAATGTCAGGGGAAAAGTGGTTGTCAGGGCTATGATGCCAGATCACGGTTCCGAAACAAGCAAATCGCGTTCATATGGAAAATCGGCTAAGTTGCGCAAAATGCTTCAAAATTTAATAACTCAAAAACCGTGCACCGGAACAGGGGTAGGTAAAAAGGAAAAATGGGCCGTTCAAAGGAAGGAACAGGGCTATAAGGTTGGATTTGGACTTCGGTGAACGTAGGGTGCATTCATAGGATAGGACCGCAAAATCAGGAAATGAAGGAAAACTATAAGGGAACAGCCCCCAGGGTAGGTGGAACATATCCGGGTGGGTGGGAAGTGATCCCATGAGGGTAAAAGCAAGGCAAGGCATTCATGCATGAGCAGGTTAAGGCATATGCAGAAGGGTATGCAATGTAGACGCGCAGGGATGCGTCCCCACACTTAAGACCTTAACGGATAGGGTTAACCGAGCAACAGGGACCTAGGACCACGTCACAGACCATCCACTAACGTCCCCACACTTAAAACATGACCGTCACTGAGAAACCAAAGTGGGAGGGTTAGAAAAACTTGGCCCATTTCGTCAAGAAGCAAGGTTGAGTGTCGATGGCACGTCCAGTGTTGTTGTCGACTGCAGGAGGAGGTACCAAGGCATCTTTACAGTGCACGTCCTTCATGGCAGGGACCACGCAGCAGCATCCAGGGAGGTAGCTGATGGAAGGAATCGCAAGAATTGTGTTGTCGATGATGAGGGATATTACACTCAACTCACAGTCACTCAATTGGAATGAAAGAACAGTCACTCGCCCCATGACTGATATCACTCGAGGAATAATGATGGAAACCCATATCTCATACCCGGTTTAGAAATCGACAAGGGGGAATGGTGTAGAAGGAGTATGCCAGGGTGCACATTTGATGGTGCATTAGTGCGTCCAACCCGTCTGGCATAAGTGCAAGGAGGAAGGCAAGGGAGCCTTACAGTGCAGTGTACAGAACAGGGTGACGTGTCTTGTGTTGACGGTAAAGACCCATCCCGTGGGTGCACTGGGAAACGGGAACATACCTGACTCCAAGTGTCGTAACGTCCCTCAATTTCACCTCTCGGTAATTGATTGAAGAAACTCCAGTCACACTCAACCCACCCTCTGTCTCACTCTCTGTTGATAGATACAGGAGGGCAGCCTTTTCCTGAAACCCATTGATGTAATCCTCACGGTCACTTGTGCAAAGGTTGTATGCCTTGTGTGCACTTGATGGTGCAACGGTGCATCCCGCCCTGTGCCGGCATACGGTGCGAGAAGGAAGGCAAGGGAGCCTTACAGTGCAGTGCACAGAAACAAATTGTGCTTTGTGCATTGAGAGGCCCATCCCGTGGGTGCAACACTTCATTCACACTACTCACCTCTCATTTGATTTGAAGGGAAAAGACTGGTCTCTCAGCCCACCCTCTGTCTCACGCTCTGTTGATAGTTACAGAGGGCAACCCATACTCACTTCTCCATCCGGTTAGGATGAAAGCTCACGTCACTTGATTGTTTGTCGATGAAGATCGCGTCATCAGTTGTTGAAGAGGCATACCTAGGGAGGTAGCCATCAAATCGAACGTTGTATTGGACAGGAACATGTCGTCTGCTAGAGGACAGGTAGTCACTTTGCATAAAGACCCAGGACATAGCGTACCAAGGGAGGTAACTTCAGAATTGGATCCTAGGGATATCAATTAATGAATCCAATTTCTGGACTACTGGGTGTTGCCACCTTTTCCACAGCCAGCTTCCCGCCCAAGGGTGTGTACCACCTTTTCTTGGAACGAGGCCTGCTATGACAGGGAATTTCTTCCTTTTCTCTCATAACAGATTTGTTTTTCTTTTTCTTTTCTTTTTCTTTTCTTTTATTTTCCCCTATTCCCGAGGGTGTGTCCACCTTTTCTTGAAGAATAGGTCGGCATGACAGGGACCTAAGTCCTTTTCTCCCATGACCGATATGTATATTGTTCTTTTTGTTTGTTTGTTTTTTTTTCGAATTGAGCAAGGGAATGGTAGAAAGACTAGTTGTCAGAACCAACCTCGCCACTGTCGCTGGTGGAAAATAGAGGATAAGAGATCAAGGCTGGAAGATGGAGTTGAGGGGACAAAGGGTTGCGTCCATTTCATCAGGACTGACTGAAGAATGGCTATCAGAAGTAGCATCATAAGAAGTACAGTGCCGCGCCAATGAGGGAAAGGATCAAGTGACCGTAATTGTCAAGATCCCCAAGGAGAGAAGTACTTCTTCAGGCGATATCCATTGATCAGAAAGGGATCATCAAAGGCATCAATGGTCTGTACTTGGACAGAGCCATTAGGGTTGACTGCAAGTACCTTATAGGGGCCCATCCACCGCTGCTGGAGCTTGCCAGGAAACTTGCCAAATCGTGAATCATAGGCTAGGACCAAATCACCTTCTTTGAACTCCTTGTGCTTGATGAAGCTGTCATGGTAAGCCTTGCGTCGAGCTTGCGTGGCTTCCATGCACTGGAGAGCCATCCTACGAATTTCGTCCAAACATTCCAGGTGCAGGAGACGGCGTTGCAGTGAATCATCGTCCCCCAAACGCTCTTTGATAGCCACTCTCAAAGAGGGTAATTCCAGTTCAAGAGGAAAAACAGCTTATGTTCCATACACCAGTTGGAAGGGTGTCTGTCCGGTTGCGGCTTTATAGGAGGTTCTGTATGCCTAGAGGGCCTCTGTAAGTCGATCATCCCAATCACGACGATGTGCGGCAATCGTTCTTGTCAAGATCGAGCAGAGGATGCGATTGGTGACTTCGACTTGGCCGTTGGCTCTGGGGTAATAAGGAGTGGACTTGCGATGGCGGATCTTATACAACTCTGTCAATTCTTCCATGACTTTGTTGAGGAAATGAGTGCCTCTATCACTTACCAGCTCTAAGGGACTGCCAAAACGGGTGATGATATTCTCATACATGAACAGGGCCACGCTGTTACCATCATCCCGCTTTAGGGCTTTAGCTTCACACCACTTTGTAACATAATCCGTACATACGAGGATGTATTTGTTCTGTTTCCTTCTGGTGGGAGGATCGATCGGACGTACGAAGTCGATGCCCCACTTCTCAAACGGCTTCAATGGAAGGATAGGTTGCAGTGGCATGGCACTTGTCTTCGTGGGTTTCCCCATTCTTTGACAAGCATCACATCTTTTACAGTAATCATAGGCATCCTTGTAGATGGTAGGCCACCAATATCTTGCTAGCAGAGCCTTCCTGGCTGTAGCTTCTCCTGCAAAGTGACCTCCACATGGCTCGTCATGGCAAGCCTTCAGAACAATCCCAATCTCATCTCCTGCAACACATCTTCTGAGCACTTCATCTTTGCCTTTCTTGTACAGTGCGCCACCTAGCAGGGTGTAGGGGGCTGATTCTAACATGAGCTTCTTCCTTTCCCGACTAGAAATGCCAGGAGGATACTATTGGGTTGCCAGCAGATTGGCAATTTCTACATACTAGGGAGTGACAGTTTCTACCAAGAATAGGGAAGCATCAGGGAGGTCTGGATCATCCTGCTCCGCGTCTGCAGTTTGTGGGATACGCAAAAGATGATCAGCCAAAACATGGGAACGACCAGGCTTAGTAATCACCTCAAAGTCGAACTCCTGGAATAAAAGGAGCCATCTCATCATTCGTCCTTTCACATCTACTTTTTTCATCAAGAAGAACAGGGCCTCATGATCCACATAAAATTTAAAGTGGGTAGATAGGAGATAATGGCGGAACTTCTCTAGGGCAAACACCATTGCCAAACACTCCAGCTCGGTCACTGTGTAGTTCCGTTCCCTATCAGTGACTTTTTAGCTTGCGTAATAGATCGGTTGATCCAACTTTGAGGAACCCTTTTGGCACAGGACAGCACCTAAACCTTCAATTGATGCATCAGTGTGTACATGGAACTCTTTCATCCAATCAGGAGGTTGCAGAATGGGCGCCTCTATCAGACACTGCTTCAGAGTGTGGAAGGCTTTGTCACATTCTTCCGTCCAAGTAAACTCTGCATCTTTCCTCAGAAGCTTGTGCAAGGAAGTTGCCTTTTTCGCAAAATGGGCTATAAACCTTCTATAGTAACCCACATGGCCTAAGAATCCCCTCAACTGTTTGAGGTTGGTGGGTGCTGTCAGAGCTGCGATCTTTTCAATCTTTGCAGGGTCTGTTGATATCCCTTGTGCAAAGACAATGTCGCCCAACAGAACTCCAAAAGAGACTCCAAAGATGCATTTGTCGAGGTTGAGGGAAATCCCATACTCCCGGCATCGGTCAAAGCATTGTTCCAGGTGTTCCCAGTGTTCACGGATCAAACTATAGACACAGAAGTCATCCAAATATACCTCAATGAAGTCGTGCAGATGATTCTGAAATGCAGCCATCATGACTCGTTGGAAAGTAGCAGGGGCATTGCAGAGCCCAAATGGCATCACTCGGTAAGCATAGGTCCCCCATTCTGTGGTGAAGGTTGTTTTGGATTGGTCTTCTTCTGCAATTTGGACTTGGTTGTATCCGCTGAATCCATCCAGAAGGGAATAAAGCTCATGTCCTGCCACTGTGTCCAACAGTTGGTCCGTGAAAGGGATAGGAAAGTGATCCTTCTTTGTCTTGGAATTAAGCTTTCGGAAATCCACACATATTCGCAATTTGCCATTCTTCTTGGGTACAACCACAATGGGTGAAACCCATTCACTATTTGCCACTGGATAGATGAACTCGGCTTCCAAAAGCTTCAGCAGCTCCGCTTTCACCAATGTGGAATAATTCGGGTTCATTCGCCTTTGTCGTTGCCGTACTGGCTTGGCATCAGGCTCCAAGTCAATATGATGTTGACATATTGTGGGATCAATCCCCTTTAGGTCTTTGTAAGACCATGCAAACACGTCCAAATTCTCTTTCAACAAGTTGTACAAGGTTGACAACTCCTCTTCTGGGAGACTGCTACCCATCTTCAAGTGGCGTTCAGTGCCTTCTGCATCCACAAAAGTTAACTGCCTTTCACCTTCTACTTCACGGATGAAGGTCCCACGGACTGCTTCTGGATACAGATCCGACTCCTTCAAGGGAGTGGTATCCTCTTCTGATGTCCCACTAGAACCAACTTCTTCTTTTGGTGGAGACTTAGGTTGCTCCTTGAGATGTTGAAATGGGATTAGAGCTGTTTCGAGTTTGGTTTCAAGAGTAATTACCTCTTGGCTTGAAGACTCCTCTTCTGAAGACGCATCCAGGAACGTCACATAACAGGGACCCTCTAATGCCTGTTGGGTTTGTGGGACTGGTGCTTGTTGGCACGGTGCATCATCATCATCTTTCTTTGGCAAGGATGGGTTAGGACGGCATGAGCCACTGCTAAAAGACGGCTTGTTCTTCTTAACCCACGTCTTATAAGAATTTTGTATATAAGAAGATCCATTTACCAGACCAAATGGTACCATCACCATTCTGTCCCGTAGCATGAGCTTGTCTGTTTCTGATGCTTCTGGAACTTCTTCTTCAAATGTATCCTCTTCAGGTGGGATAGACCCTTCCATTTCACTTTCATAATCTTCTTCGTCCATATCATATCCATCCTCTTCCATCTCTATCTCTGCTTCTGCTTCTGTCTCTGTCTCTGTAGGAGCTCTGTAACAGAAGAACAGATTCTCTGTTTCCTCTCCTGCCTCTGTCTATGGCTCTACTATAGCCATGTAACAGGGAGAGCAGTACATACATGCTTCTATCTCACTGTCAGAAGTGATTTCAAAAGTCATTCCTGGTTCAGGCAGGAAGTATTCACCCATTGATAATGGCTTTGCATCTTTTGGAAGTCGGCTTACAGTATCCACTGTTAAGGAATGTGCCACTGTTTTCTTGGGAAGGATCTGTTTGATAGCATCTTCGTCTACTGATGTTCCATCTGTAGCCTCATTAGGGGAGTCAGAAGATAATTCCAAGGAGGTGGATCCATGTCCTTTTTGAGAACCATACAGTTTCAACACCACTTTGTTGGGTCCTCTACCCAAGTTCAAGGTTCCTTTGAACCAATCCGTCCTTGCTCGGGCTTCAAAAAGCCATGGTCTGCCCAGTAACAGAGGATAGGATGTACCATAAGAGTTTGGCTTCACCACCAAATAGGTTAGCCAATAATCCTTTCCAGCCACTGTAGTCTTCACATATGGGAGAATGCCCAAAGGCTTGATCCTACTCTGATCCGCCAGTCTGATGAGCCATTGGGTTGGTTGCACACCTTGTAAGCCTAGATCCTTCATTGTAACATCCGTCATAATGTTCACTGATGAACCTCCATCAATCAGTGCATTTGCAATAAAGCAGCCTTCTATCCACACACCAGTCTCTGGAGTACCCGGATCTAGGAAGGCGTTAGCTACATCCACTTCTTTTACAGGCTCTGGAGCCTTGTTGGACTTTTTTGTTGTTGAGGGAGCAATCCTTAAACCACGTCTTCTTGTCAGTATACTTTTGAACCTTTTCCGGCAACTGGGAGACAACATCAATAATTGTCGGAATGTAAGGTTTGGTTTAAAGGTATCTAGATCTTTGACCAGATCGTATTCCTTAATAGGATCCACTGGCTTCTCTAACCGATTAGGGAATGGGGCAACACCCATTTTCATTTTCCCTCTTTCTTCCAATAGGGGCATCATGGGAACTTCTTCTGCCACCTGTGGCACTTCCTCCTCTTCTATCTCCTGGACCTCTGGTCATGTCTCTGTAACTGTCTCTGTAACTCTCTGTGGCACTGTAGTGCTCTCTGTTCTGTTCTGTTCTTCTGGTGGAAGATTGAACTTCACTGTTCTGGCTGGAGGGTTATTTTCTTTCTGGACAGGTGGTTCCTTCTGCTTTGCACGTGTGATGGCAGCAACTTCCAATTCCACTAAATTGGAGGTAGGCTCTTGGGCCTTGGCCGGACTATCAGTAGCACTGTTTTTCACTGGGGCTGGGCTTGGACAGTCTTTTGCAGTGTGGCCTTCTCCTTTGCATCGACTGCATAAGGGCTTGTAATCCACTGACCTTCGAGGATTTGGACAATTTGGTGAGATGTGTCCCTTTTCTCCGCATCTGTAACATTCCACTTCTGATCTCTGACCACTGCCAGACTGTCTTCCTCTGTAACTTTGAGAGGGAAATCTTCTGGGTCCGAAATTAGGACCAAACTCTCTAGGCTTGGGTCCAATATCTTGTGTTGTCATTTTAGATTCCAACAAGTTGAATATTGCGTCTTCTTCCTTCCTTCTCCTATCATGCATCTCCTTCAAAGAGCAAATGTCCTCGGTATGGTTCTTCCGCAAACAGTAGGAACAGAAGGCTCCAGGAATGGTTGGTTTGTGTGTACATTCAGTGGCTAAATGGCCTACTTGATGACACTTACCACACCAAGTATTTGACCGCATCACATCTCTTCCTGCTCCTGTAACGTTGGATATGCTAGCGGTATTCACTTTCAACATCTGTAGTTGTTCTGTAATCACATCCATCAACTCCTTTTTGATGTTGGCAACTGAGTTGGATAAGTAGTCCTTCAAGCTTTCTCCTCCGGAGGTATTGACAGCAGGGTTTTGAGGAGTCTTTGTAATCACTGCATAAACGGGTTGGGCTGGTACAGAGGGGTCTCTGTTCTGGTTCTGATTCAGAGCTCCTGTTTGAACTATTGGCTGTTGGCTCCAATTGGTAGGATTCCATTGTTGCTGCTGATTTGGCATTGAGGAAATTGGTTGGGACCATTGTTGTTGTGGTTGAGCCACCATTTGAGGCATGGATTGTGGCCACTGTGGATTTGGTACATTGTACTGTGATACCGGGGGCATCTGTTGGTAAGGGTAGGGGACAGTCCCAGGAATTGCATTGGGTGGATACATCATTCCTGGCATCAGAGGAGATAGGACTCCTCTTCCTATATTCATCGCTAATCTATCTTCCACTTCATCGTACAGTCTTGCACCTTCTGTTGCAGCTTGCAGTGTGGCTGGTCTTTGCAGCTCCACAAACTTACGGACTTCTGGTTGTAATCCTCTGAGAAACACCCCCTTCTGAATGCCATCATCTAGATTATGGTTAGTCCATCTCTTCAGGATGGATTCCATTCGTGAGACATAAGCTTCTACTCTTTCTCTAGAGGATTGACTTAGGTTCATAAATTCCTCTCTCATCCGCTCTTCAAAACCTTCACGCCTGAATTTAGTGAGGAAGGCCAACTTCAGGTCGTCCCATGTGCCAAAAGTTCCTGCTGCTTATCTCTCATACCACTGAAACGCCGCGCCCTTAAAAGTGGCGGGGAATATTGCTAACCAATGCTCAGGGGTCCTAGCATTGTTAGCCACACACGCTACCATAAACTCTGCTACATGAAGATCGGGGTCTTTATTGTACTCTCCTTTAAAAACTGGCAATGGGACTACATTCGCTGGCCTATCATCAATATTTCCAGGACGGATCCGACTTGGAAGTGGACCTCCAGCAGGAGGAAGGGCTTGATGTGCCATTGGGACTTCTGTAAAGAGTTCCGCAAGGGCGTCAAAGGCGGCTTCTACTACGAGCTCGCTCTCGGCTCTGATTTTTGCTTTCTCTCTTCTCACGTACCTCTGGACTTGTTATAACGCTTGCCTCTTTATTGCGTCATTCATCAGGGGGTTAGCTCCACTATGTTGTTAGTGCTCCACAGAGGGTTAACAAAAGTCTTCAGTCTCTGGAGGACTCTCTTGCCAACATTTCTTCTACTTCTTTCTTTTCAACGTCCTTGAATTATGCTTTCATGCCACTGCACAGGGGAAGGTATTCGGTTCTGAAGGTGTCAAAATGCATACGTCTGAGCATTGTGGTGGTGCCATCATCATAGTAATGCCAGCTTCTGATGGTTTCAACAGTGTATGTTGTGAAAAACACTCTGTCTACCAACTTCCAGTGGGTTGCTAATTGAACAAACAGAAGATTATCAGTACACCAAGCATCCCATGTATCTTGCTGTTGAGCATCCACGAACAAATTCCAACTCTTTTCCTTCTTGTCTCTGTGAACCTCCACAGACCAAGACTCCTGAAGCTTCTTCACAATATCCCACTTGATGTTGTCTGGAAACTTCTCAATGAATGCCAAATCTTCCATGGATGGTCATTCTCTCTGTTTCTGCTCTTCAGTTTATTCCCAAACAGTTTGCCACCAAGATGCAAGTTTCTGCTGCTTCAACAGGGAGAGGAAACTGTCCACCACATAGAGCGTGCATCATGATGGTGATGTGTTTCCGCCATTGTGGGATGAACTTCTTGTGGAAAGTGGCTTTGATTATGAGAAATTCCAAATCTTCAGTGGAAGAAGGAACTTTACAAACATCCATTGAATTCTTCTCTTCTTGGCAATGCCATTTCCTTCATTTTCAGCCTCTTCTGGTGCTTGTTGATGGCAAGTTTCCCCAGCTGCGCACCAAAAACATGGAGCCCCAAGAGGAACACCAAGGAAGAAGGGAATTCTCTTGCAAGAAAATCTATCTTGTAACATCAACAAGCTTGTTTATCATGTTTCATATGATCACAATGAAGAAAAGAACACCATGCACAACAAATCTTCATGCAGCATCATGTAGATCTCCCACGGTTTTGATAGAATCAACTATATTCTTCAATATCTTCACAAAATCCATCAATGGAACAAAGAAAGCAAAGAAATACACCATCTTTGAATGGAAATACATCACATAGTATTCATCTTTAATATCTTTATAGTCTTCTCTCTCAATCTCTCATAGACAATCACTCTGTTTGAGTAGAATTGGCTATCTCTGACTCTCTCTCTCTCACTTCATCAATAATACATCATATCCTCACTACAATCTCTCAAAATACTCTCAATAATCCCTCTTAGGTCGTGGATACCCCTCCCAAGAGGTATGTCTGATATGAAGAGTCACCAGAGCCACTACAGTGTCCTTTCATAGCTCACTACTGTCACTTCACTCCAGTCTTCACTTGAGTCTTCAGCAGCTACTTCTTTCACTTCTTTCAGCTCTTTTGCACTTGTATTCACATCTTTCCAAGGCTAGAAAACTTTCCCAAGCTACACTCTCATCCATCAGAACACATACAAAAGCATACAGAACAGTCACAGAACAGTACCAGAACAGCTACAGTACAGAACAGAACAGAGACAGAAGCTCTACAGAAGACCTACAGAAGGTTACAAAAGGTCATCAAAACCACATAACTCATACTTAAACCATTCCAAACTCTCAAAAACTATTCAATAAACTTTCACAAGATCTCAATCTTCATCAATAAATACTCCATCCCTCCTTACAGAAGATAATCAGAACAAAACAGAGCAAAACAGAGCAAAACAAAAGGTATATAGAACCAATCAGAACCCATCAGAACATCACAGAACCACTAATAAACATCATGAACTTCCAAAACCCAATCAATATCATCCAAAACACTCTCAAACCACTTCCAAATCAATCAATCATCTCATAAAATCAACCATTCAGCTCTCAAAAACAACAAAAATCAGCCAAAAAACAAGTCATTTCAACACTCAACACTCCCCTCCGGTATGTTCCTCCAATGATCCAGGACGTTGTGCCGAAAAACTTGTTGGCACAACTCCCTCATGCGAGCCATCACCCTCCTCCCCTCATCATTCATGATGATGGCTCCTGACCTGCCATCCACTAGGTATCCATAACCCCTAGGAGTATGCCTAAGATGGGCCCTCTCCCATCTCCGTCCACGCTCCTGGGCATATCCAGGAGACCCCTGTACATCCGGTGTACCGACGGGGGTACCCTCTCCCGGAGTGCCACTCAAAGGGGTGCCACCAAAGGGGGTGCCACCAAAAGGAGTGCCATCAAAAGGCGTGCCATTTAAACTATACAAAGCACATTAATATAAATCATTTTTAAAAAATCCCTCTTAAAATGCATATCTTATCTACCTTTATGGAAGATCTAAACAATGAATTGAGTAATACAATTCTCCAAGTATGAAGTATTCTATGGTCCCATGTTAATCTCCTGACACAACTCTGCATACACTGGAAGGTCGATAGACATGTCACCACAAAAGAACGAGTCTGCCTCGTTCTCAAAAAATTCTACGACTTCTATATTTCCATCATTGTTAACCGATGCGGGCTCCAAGCTTGCGGTGGCCTCTACCCCTTGTAATTTCGATCCCTCTATTTGCATATTCTCTTCATCTATGCCTGGAACATCGCTTTGATCGTATACTCTCGCACCTCGAGGAGTTGAAGGTATAACATACCACCATCGAGGTTGTCGGGGATTTGGATAGAAGATTACATGTTCACAAACACTTACAAAGCGACTTCAAACCATTGTGACATAAACCATGTCGTATTACAATTAGCAAGCAAATGACTATTTATACATGTTCACAATGGGCCGGCAACACAAAGGTGTCGCGCAAATCCATCCATTTTTTTTCGGAATCTATTTCGAGAAATCCAGATGGACCTCGTCAAACTGTTGTGCCAGCTCCTCCAAGTACCACTTTGAACCACTGCACATCGAATATTATCATGGAGAAGCTACGGTAATCCACCGTAATAATACTTTGCAAGTTCCCAAAATACTCCATCTCATCCACAACCGTGTTCGGATCCATTGCTCATCGCCGGCTCTCTTGCTCAAACCTTGCCATGACACCACAGTCCATTGTGGAGCGCATTTGGTCAATACGCTCCACCCGAAAATGCCGTCCGTGCGACCATGCTGCACTATATATTTTGTACTGCACATTGAAACACTCAAATTAGATGTAGAAAGCAAATTTAGATACGACACATTCTAAACCCCTCATTACCTTTGGACTACATCCCCTCGAGAACTCCCACTCCTCCATTGAGACCTCTGTCCCTTCGCTGGATGCTGCGGTCAAGGCTCCATGCAACCATCATGTTGACATAAACCGTGGCATCTCCTCCATGCCTTCGGGATATCGAATCGGTCGGTGACGCGTACTGCATCAAAATTCAGCTCGTGCTTCCTCTCGATCTTGCCTTGCAATCTGGTACTTGGCGAGCCACGTCTCCATGGAGGCATGGTGCAACATACAAAAGCGATTCACCTTCTCTTCCATTGAGGCATCCATTCTTTTTTCTACCCCATTTCCAACCACCACATCTCCAGTCAACCTGTCATCGTCCTTCAGCGTCCATAGCATTTCATTGTCTGGTTCCACTGTTGGTAGCCATTCTGAGATATGCACTAACGCCTCTGACACCAACCAACCTTCCGCCATGCTACCTTCCGAACGAGCTCGTTGTCGCACAAAGCCTTTCAGGGTTTTCATGAAGCGCTCCAAGAAGAATATCCATCGCGTATGGACAGGTCCAGCAATCTCCAATTCATCCACAAGATGCACAAGAAGGTGAACTTGTATCGTGAGCATGCTAGTGGGCAGGTATTTCTCAAAGAGACAGACCGTCTCAACTGCTCCCCGCCTTGCGGATTCAATAGAGGACGTCTTAATCTCTTTCTGTGAGATCCATTGCACCAAAGTCGACAACTTGTAAATGGCCCCGCGAATTTCTGGAGTTAGGCATCCCCGATCGCGATCGGTAGGACAAACTGCCACAAATGAGAAAGCATTAAGAATAATGGTCACTTTTTCAAATTTCAAAATGTCCACGCTAATTAAAATCCATTCTGTTCACAAACGTGACATATCTTATGCCAATCATGGGATTTTAGCCCAGACATTTGGTCATCTTTAGAAAATGCGGATCTGAGAGAACGCATCATACCCGTCGGAGTGCGGATAGACTTGATTACTTGCTTCTCAATGCGCTCTTCTTTGGTAGACAAAACCCAGGGAGCGTGAGGAAGCTACACTCCCCCTTCAGCACTCGACTGCGGCCAAAGCGCCTCCATCATACCTACCTCCTTTAAATCCATTCGTGACCCTATAGTGTCTCTCTTTCCTGTGATGTGGTCCCATAGCAAGCTGCCCACATTTTTGAAAATATGCATGGGATCCAACAAGTGGTTGACCTGTAAGTGGGTCCAATATGGCAACTCGTAGAAAACTGAGAACCGTCACATTCCATTTGGATGTGATTCCGGGTTTACCATTTTCAGCTCGTACCAGCTTGCAGCATTCATACGTGCTGGAGGTCGTCCAAGAAAACCTTCCCTGAGTTCATGATCCTCCGGCAAGAAAGCAGCGTGTCCTTGATATACCATCTTCTTCATGGTTCGTGACCTTTGGGAGTCTAACTGTGCCCCACACAATGGACATGCATGATAACCTGAGGTAACGAGACCTGCAAGGCGATCCACGACCTAGTGAATACTTGATTGAATGAAATAAAATATAGATATTACCAGCGAGAACAAAGGTCTGCTCACCTGAGCACTCTCCCAATCCCGGAAAGTCATGCATCGTCCACATGAGAATGGCTCGAATGTTGGCTGACCGCCGACCATCGTGCCTGCTCATATCTTGCACCGTGACCCCCTCCTCCCACAAAATCTTAAGCTCATCGACTAATGGACGAAGATACACGTCCATATTTTTTACTTTGTAGTGGCCCGGGATGAGCAAGCTAAGGATGAGATGTCCTTTCTTCGTAGAAAGCCATGGAGGAATGTTGTAGTTGACAAGCACTATAGGCCACACACTATAAGAAGTCGAGCGCAGACCGAATGGGTTCACACCATCCATGGCGAGACCGAGCCGAAGATTCCTTGGCTCTCGCGCAAAGCCTGGGAAGGTAGAGTCAATGTGGCTCCATGCGCGCGAATCTGCTGATATTCGTTGCACTCCATCCGTGGACCTATTCTCACATGCCACATTGTCAAGCTTGCCATGGCAGACGTGCAAAACATGTGGTTTATGCGGGGGATGAGCGGAAAGTGTCTGAGAACTTTTTGAGGGATGGTCTGCCCTTGCAAGTCCTGTCGATACCTGTGAGCACCACACTTTGGACATGTCTCCATAGTCTCGTATTCATCTCGAAACAATATGCAGTCGTTGATACATGCATGGATGTTATTGTAGTCCATGCCAAGCTTCCGTAAAACATGTCGTGCATCATCACGAGACTCAGGCATGGTGTTTACAGGTGGCAATATATGATATTTCAATAACCTGAAAAAATCATAAAACACCTTGAAAAATCCATCCATGTTTGCAATAATACTATTTTTTTAAAAAAACAATGAAGTCTGTGTGCAAGGTACCTGAATAACTCAGTCACACTCGTATCGCTCCAACCGTATTTTGCTTGCACACTTAAGAGTGCAAGCAATGTCTTCAACCGAGATACTCGGCACCCATCATATAATGGTATGGATGCTTCCTCTCTAAGCGGGTCAGATGTCTCAACATCCATGGGAATCAATGCATCGATCATTGCCTCCATCTCAGGCTCCAAGATTGTAGGCAAGTTGGGAAGGTTGTCTGTCTCCTCTGGCATTGACGGTATAGATGGGCCTTGCGAGTGGTCGATTGGCTCCTGCAATCCATCCATCGCACATCCACGAACTCTTCTAATTGGCCGCAAAGGGTGCACTCCCCCTTGGGTCGAGACATCACCCCCTGGATACAAAATTTGCCAACAAGACCCAATCTTATTGTGTATGGTTTTCAATTAGCTTGAGAGTACAATGCATGAAAAATGCTAACTTCAAATTACCGTTTGCTGAAAATCTGCAATCGCCTGATCAATGATCTCAGATTGAAACTCGC